>NC_079199.1:13935628-14213128 GCF_029499605.1 Hyla sarda
CTGTCCCGATTCAGGAAGAAATCCAGAGTGTCCAGGATGAGACTCCAACTGGGAAATAATTTCTCTTTTTTCCCCAATTTAGTTTTTTAGATTTTACAATTCGTTAAATCTACTCTTCCTTGGAGGAAGGATAAGAACCTTTTTCTTCAGTTTGCGGGTCCAAATAAGGGGAAAAAGGATTCTAAAAGTCCCATTTCTAGATGGATCCGCATACTAAGCTAGAGGGAAGGATCCGCCTCATTCTACCCAAACATGATCTTTCTCTTGGGCAACAAAAGCGTCAGTTTGGCGGAACAGATCTGGCACGCCGCCACCTGGAAGAATTTCCATACATTCTCCAAACATTACAGACTAGATGTTCTAGCCAATGAGGATACGGCATTCGGATGCAAGGTCTTGAATGCTGTGGTCCCACCCTAAAATTGCTTTTCTTTGGTATTTCTCTCAAGGTGCCATCATGGAGACAACAGGAGAAATGGCAGCTCCTGGCCTGATTTGGAGCATGGGCGGAGCATGACATCACCACTGCTATTTGCTAGCAGCAGAATACAGCAGAGAACAGCAGCGGTAACATCACTAAACTACGCCCATGGTTCAAGTCGGGCCTGGTGCAGAAGATACGGAAGAGGATAGCAGGAGAACCAGAGCAAGGAACGGGACCAGGTAAGTAGACCTCAGACAGCCATGACAATGGAAGGACTGCTGGTGGGAAGCCAATCCAGACCAATACACTGCCAATGACCGTGCTCTCTGCTGCCACCTGTGTCCGTATCATGAGCTGTCTAGAGCAGGAGAGGTTTTCTATGGGGATTTGCTCTTACTCTGGACAGTTCCTGACATGGACAGAGAAGTCAGCAGAGAGCACTGTGGTCAGACTGGAAAGAACTACACAACTTCCTCAGGAGCATACAGCAGCTGGAAGGATTAAAGGGGTATTTCAGGCCAAATTTTTTTTTTATAAATATATATATATCAACTGGCTCCGGAAAGTTAAACAGATTTGTAACTTATTTCTATTAAAAAAATCTTAATCCTTCTAATAGTTATTAGCTTCTGAAGTTTTCTGTCTAACTGCTCAATGATGATGTCATGTCCTGGGAGCTGTGCATGATGGGAGAATATCCCCATAGGAGCTGCACAGCTCCCGGGACGTGAGTCATCAGAAAGCAGACAGAAAACAGCAACTCAACTTCAGAAGCTAATAACTATTGGAAGGATTAAGATTTTTTAATAGAAGTCATTTACAAATCTGTTTAACTTTCCGGAGACAGTTGATTTGAAAACTATTTTATTCCTGGAATACCCCTTTAAGTACTGGAAGGATTAAGATTTTTTTTTAAATAGAAGTAATTTACAAATCTGTATAACGTTTTGGCACCTGTTGATTTGAAAACAATTTTATTCCTCTGAAGATCCCCTTTAAGCTATCCTCTTGACATGATTAGGAAAGGTGTCAGGGCATGCTCGGTGACCTTTACAGAGGTCATTCTACAGGGAAGGAGAGGCTGATCTGTGAGCAACTGCTATTGTATGTATATTTCACTGTTATCTATACACTGATATTTGTGATGATAAAGGGGAAGACTGCTGGGAAGTAATCTGTACACAACTTGAAGTCCTCTGGAGTACATCTTTAAGTCTATTGTTGCCTAATTAAGTGTTGCTGTAAAGCACATTTCTAAATGCTGTTAAAAAATAAGGCAAAATGGCACCCAGATAATGTACAAAAAAAATGAATTCAATGTCAGTTAATCCAATGGCGCCACGACACCCGGTAATGTATGTTTTTTGGCTGCTGACATAAATTGGCGGGGTTGCGGCACATTGTGACGTCCTATCATGTTTTCACACCCAGCATTACAGTGACACAGAAAGTAACAAATCGTACCTGACACAGTAATTAGGTTACTAGTGTTGCCGTGCAGTAAAGCGAGGCGCCGAAATGGAGAAGGTAATTGTGTGTACAAAATCAGATGAAATCACATTTAACCAGAAGTCATTGCAGAGTAAAACGCCTCGGTGTAAAATTAAAAACACAATGAAATGTAAATCAATCACATCCAGCAATTCATTTTAAAGAACAGCGTTACACAAACAGGGTGCCTCCAGCTGTTGCAAAACTACAACTTCCAGCATGCCCGGACAGCCAACGGCTGTCCGGGCATGCTGGGAGTTGTAGTTTTGCAACAGCTAATAGGTCCACAGCTTTGAGACCACTGTTCCGGGCTTCCCCCTTCCCCTCACACAGTGATCACTTGCCTTGTCAACCAGCTTTATGCAAACCCTGAAAGGTCTGTAGCTGGTTCAATGCCGCATATGACTCAACTCACCTGTTTCTACATCAGTTAAATGTAGGAAGGTGTCAAAGCCCCCGGTGAGGATCTTCCTGCCACAGGACGACCACTGTGCATCACGTACTGCTGCCCGGTGGCAAGAAATGGTACAAAGAGATTTACCAGAATCAATTGCATCCCACACCTGAAAAACAAGTCAATACAAAAAAATCTATTAATTTACTGGTAAGTTAATCACAACTGATATAAGACTTTATTTGAAAAGCAACTACTGTAATACTGCTCCTATATACAAGAATATAACTACTATAATACTGCCTCCTATGTACAAGAATATATCTACTATAATACTGCTCCTATATACAAGAATATAACTACTATAATACTGCCTCCTATATACAAGAATATAACTACTATAATACTGCCTCATATATACAAGAATATAACTACTGTAATACTGCTCCTATATACAAGAATATATCTACTATAATACTGCTCCTATATACAAGGATATAACTACTATAATACTGCTCCTATATACAAGAATATAACTACTATAATACTGCTCCTATATACAAGAATATATCTACTATAATACTGCTCCTATATACAAGAATATATCTACTATAATACTGCTCCTATATACAAGAATATAACTACTATAATACTGTTCCTATATACAAAAATATAACTACTATAATACTGTCTCCTATATACAAGAATATAACTACTATAATACTGCCTCCTATGTACAAGAATATGACTACTATAATACTGCCCCTATATACAAGAATATATCTACTATAATACTGTCTCCTATATACAAGAATATAACTACAATAATACTGCCTCCTATATACAAGAATATAACTACTATAATACTGCCTCCTATATACAAGAATATAACTCCTATAATACTGTCTCCTATATACAAAAATATAACTACTATAATACTGCCTCCTATATACAATATAACTACTATAATACTGTCCCTATATACAAGAATATAACTACTATAATACTGCTCCTATATACAAGAATAACTACTATAATACTACCTCCTATATACAAGAATATAACTGCTATAATACTGCCTCCTATATACAAGAATATAATTACTATAATACTGCTCCTATATACAAGAATATAACTCCTATAATACTGTCTCCTATTTACAAGAATATAACTACTATAATACTGCTCCTATATACAAGAATATAACTACTATAATACTGCTCCTATATACAAGAATATAACTACTATAATACTGCCTCCTATGACAATATAACGGAACGCAGCATCAATAGTTTCACATGCAGTAGGTATATTGGTATTATAATAAGGCCCTGTACACACACAGCAGGTTTAGATGAAGTGTTCATGAGATTTTTGTCTCTTTCACACGAGGGGGGTCCCCAATATTGTGCGCCGTTGAGCCGTAGTCGTTCTGCCGTGACATGAATAATGTAAACACTTATTTTGTTTCTTCAGCTGTGTGAAGTACAAAGTGTTCTGCAAGACAATATAAAAATTCTTAAGAGACTTAAATAAAATTATAAAGGCGCTCCGCACTGAAGGGGACGCGGCTGGAATACCAACGCTCCGTCTGCGGCTTCGTGCGAGCGGAGAAATAAGGCGAAGGAGGGGGGGGGGGGGGAATCTGAGACGCCGGTCCATGACAGCTTGACAGCTCTGTGAACTATTTATAACCCCCTTATATGAAAACTGAATGAAGCACAGAAGGATTGCACAAATTGGCGGCTCATCTGAAGCCTTGTAGCAGCAGGTGACGGATCCTTTGTACACCAGGCAAATCCGGCGTAGGCATTACGGACGGCACAATCCGGGACGCGCCGCACATCAATTCTTTAGTTCAAATCTTCTTACAATGTCACGTAACCCTGCGAAATATTTTAGACTTCTGCTGGATTTCTGTTAGCTCTCAGGCCAGTGTTTCCCAAACAGGGTGCCTGCAGCTGTGGACAAACTACAACTCCCAGCATGCCCGGACAGCCTTTGGCTGTCCGGGCATGCTGGGAGTTGTAGTTTGGCCACAGCTGGAGCCACCCTGGTGGGGAAACACTGTCTGAGGCTGTAGCTTCAAATGTCACTGCAGCCGCCTATTGGTTCGATCACTTATAGAGCAGTATTATAGTAGTTATATTCTTGTATATAGGAGCAGTATTATAGTAGTTATATTCTTGTATATAGGAGCAGTATTATAGTAGTTATATTCTTGTATATAGGAGGCAGTATTATAGTAGTTATATTCTTCTATATAGGGGCAGTATTATAGTAGTTATATTCTTCTATATAGGGGCAGTATTATAGTAGTTATATTCTTGTATATAGGAGCAGTATTATAGTAGATATATTCTTGTATATAGGAGCAGTATTATAGTAGTTATATTCTTGTATATAGGACGCAGTATTATAGTAGTTATATTCTTGTATATAGGAGGCAGTATTATAGTAGTTATATTCTTGTATATAGGAGGCAGTATTATAGTAGTTATATTCTTGTATATAGGAGGCAGTATTATAGTAGTTATATTCTTGTATGTAGGAGCAGTATTATAGTAGTTATATTCTTGTATATAGGAGCAGTATTATAGTAGTTATATTCTTGTATATAGGAGCAGCATTATAGTAGTTATATTCTTGTATATAGGAGGCAGTATTATAGTAGTTATATTCTTGTACATAGGGAGCAGTATTATAGTAGTTATATTCTTGTATATAGGAGCAGTATTATAGTAGTTATATTCTTGTATATAGGGGGCAGTATTATAGTAGTTATATTCTTGTATATAGGAGGCAGTATTATAGTAGTTATATTCTTGTATATAGGAGGCAGTATTATAGTAGTTATATTCTTGTATATAGGGGGCAGTATTACAGTAGTTATATTCTTGTATATAGGAGCATTATAGTAGTTATATTCTTGTATATAGGAGCAGTATTATAGTAGTTATATTCTTGTATATAGGGGGCAGTATTATAGTAGTTATATTCTTGTATATAGGAGCAGTATTATAGTAGTTATATTCTTGTATATAGGAGGCAGTATTATAGTAGTTATATTCTTGTATATAGGAGGCAGCATTATAGTAGTTATATTCTTGTATGTAGGAGCAGTATTATAGTAGTTATATTCTTGTATATAGGAGCAGCATTATAGTAGTTATATTCTTGTATATAGGAGGCAGTATTATAGTAGATATATTCTTGTATATAGGAGCAGTATTATAGTAGTTATATTCTTGTATATAGGACGCAGTATTATAGTAGTTATATTCTTGTATATAGGAGGCAGTATTATAGTAGTTATATTCTTGTATATAGGAGGCAGTATTATAGTAGTTATATTCTTGTATATAGGAGGCAGTATTATAGTAGTTATATTCTTGTATGTAGGAGCAGTATTATAGTAGTTATATTCTTGTATATAGGAGCAGTATTATAGTAGTTATATTCTTGTATATAGGAGCAGCATTATAGTAGTTATATTCTTGTATATAGGAGGCAGTATTATAGTAGTTATATTCTTGTACATAGGGAGCAGTATTATAGTAGTTATATTCTTGTATATAGGAGCAGTATTATAGTAGTTATATTCTTGTATATAGGGGGCAGTATTATAGTAGTTATATTCTTGTATATAGGAGGCAGTATTATAGTAGTTATATTCTTGTATATAGGAGGCAGTATTATAGTAGTTATATTCTTGTATATAGGGGGCAGTATTACAGTAGTTATATTCTTGTATATAGGAGCATTATAGTAGTTATATTCTTGTATATAGGAGCAGTATTATAGTAGTTATATTCTTGTATATAGGGGGCAGTATTATAGTAGTTATATTCTTGTATATAGGAGCAGTATTATAGTAGTTATATTCTTGTATATAGGAGGCAGTATTATAGTAGTTATATTCTTGTATATAGGAGGCAGCATTATAGTAGTTATATTCTTGTATATAGGAGCAGTATTATAGTAGTTATATTCTTGTATATAGGAGGCAGTATTATAGTAGTTATACAAAAATAGAGAAAAAGAAACACAGCCGCACATCCACAATTTGGATCTACTTGCTTCTCAAGCATGTATTCAAACACTAAAAGGTTGTTAGTATACATTTTGATCAAAAAGTACAAGCCCACTGGCAGATAGCACATGGTAGGTTTCACACTGGTGTGGTTTTCTGTGGTGCTTTGTCTGTGGGGTGGTTTGGCCCAGAGCCACGTGTTTTGCTATACACAAGTTTATTCCTTTGTGTGTATTAAAACTAAACCAAAAAAGGGAGAAATAAAAGCAAATTGGACATAATGTCACAAAACTCCAAAAATGGGCTGGACAAAATTATTGGCACCCTTAACTTAATATTTGGTTGCACACCCTTTGGAAAAAATAACTGAAATCAGTCGCTTCTTATAACGATCAATAAGCTCCTTACACCTCTCAGCCGGAATGTTGGATCACTCTTCCTTTCCAAACTGCTCCAGGTCTCTTATTGGAAGGCGCCTTTTCCCAACAGCAATTTTAAGATCTCTCCACAGGTTATCAATGGGATTTAGATCTGGACTCATTGCTGACACTTCAGAACTCTCCAGCGCTTTGTTGCCATCCATTTCTGGGGGCTTTTTGACGGATTTTTGGGGTCATTGTCCTGCTGGAAGACCCAAGATCTAGAACACAAACCCAGCTTTCTGACACTGGGCTGCACAGTGCGACCCAAAATCCATTGGTAATCCTCAGATTTCATGATGTCTTGTACACATTCAAGGCCCCCAGTGCCAGAGGCAGCAAAACAACCCAAAACATCACTGACCTCCTCCATATGTCACTGTAGGTACTGTGTTCTTTTCTTTGTAGGCCTCATTCTGTTTTCAGTAAACAGTAGAATGATGAGCTTTACCAAAAAGCTTTATCTTGGTCTCATCTTTTCACAAGATGTTTTCCCAGAAGGATTTTGGCAAAATGTAGTCTCTTTTTATGTCTCTGTGCCAGCAGTGGGGTTCTCCTGGGTCTCCTGCCATAGGGTTTAATTTAAATGTCGACAGATAGTTAAGCTGTCCTGCAGGCTCAGGTAGCATCAGTGTCAGCGCAAACTATCTCTGGAACTTGTTTGGGGCTGCTTATTCACCATACGGACTATCCTGCATTGACACCTTTCATCAATTTCTCTCTTCTGTCCACTCCCAGGGAGATTATCTACAGTGCCATGGGTTGTAAACTTCTTGATAATGTTGCGCACTGTGGACAAAGACAAATCTAGATCTCTGGAGATGGACTTGTAGTCATGAGATTGTTGAATTGTTTCCACAATTTTGGTTCTCAAGTCCTCAGACAGTTCTCTTCTCCTCTTTCTGTTGTCCATGCTTAGTGTGGCACACACAGACATACAATGCAAAGACTAAGTGAACTTCTCTCCTTTTTATCTGCTTTCAGGTGTGATTTTTATATTGCCCACACCTGTTACTTGCCCCAGGTGAGTTTAAAGGAGCATCTTGAAACAATCTTATTTTCCAAAATTTTGAAAGGGTGACAATTTTTTCTACCCCATTTTGGGAGTTTGGTGTGACATTATGTCCAATTTGCTTTTTTTTTCTCCCTTTTGTGGTTTAGTTCCAATACACACAAAGGGAATAAACAGATGAATAGCAAAAAATGGTTTACTGCAATCCTTTTCTGTGAGAAATACTTAATTTTCTAGAAAAATTTCTGGGCTGCCAACATTTACAGCCATGACTGTATATAGCAGTTTCCCATCTTTTGGTTGTCATTCAGATGCAGGAAATGAGGGAAAGGCATAATCCAACCATCCACCTTGTCTTTGTCCAAGTTCCTCTCTAAAAGCAGCCCCTACCCTCCTCACAGACAGAGGCCACATTGTTCCTGTTCTGCACAGATGATTTATGACCCCTTCAGTGCTGGGAGGTGTGTACAGCCAATCACACACTGAATCTCTCTCTGCTCACAGATCAGGAGGGTGGGGCCTGCTCTAAGAGAAAGAGATGCGAAAAGTTGGCTGGCAGTCAGACTAGAGCTGCACTGACTGCCAGGGAGAAGACAACAGGGGCCACAGGAGCCATGCATATCAGGAAGGATCATTAATTTACAGGGATATACATATAACTTACATGGCACTGTTTTGCCATTCCTTGCATGATAGGTGGCTTGATTTAAATCACTTTTTAAAGATAGAACAAAAAAAATAATTTATATATGTATATATTACACACACACACAGACACTAGAGTGGGAGTTCCCCTTTAAAATATGGCAGTAAAGGCAAGGTGTAAAAACAAAAAAAATATTATAATTTTACAAAACCAAGACAACTGATTTGTCACTCAAGAAAGTCAGATACTAAGCAAAACTTTAATTAGAAAAAGTCAATGTCACTAGTAAAAAGTTAAAATATGGTTCTACCCTGGTGATAAATATGCCAATATTTGACGGCTATAGCCGTGAATGAGAACTTGCAGGAAGGACGTTTCTCATAAAATAGCAGCGCTTGTCATATTGGTTTCCCTGTGAAGGTCACATATTGGGAAAAGAGAACATTGTGATCCGATGAAATAAAAAAGGGAAGGACGGGAACAAAAAGGAGAAAAAGAAATGAGGAAATGAAATAAAAGTGGTGAGCAAAAAAAAATAAAATAATTATTTTTGATTTCTTCCATTTCCATTTACAGATAATAAATATTGTGTTTGGTCTTTTTCTTAAACGCTGTAGCTCTTTAATGTCATTTATAAAATCTTTTATGGGGGGGGGGGGGGGGTGGCCATATAGAAGATATAGAAAGCACAGCAGGGTGGGTGCACTATATGGCAGCTGAAATGGAATGGGCTCAAATTACATAGAAATCTCAAACTTTTATTAATTTAGGGCAGTGTTTTCCAAACAGTGTGCCTCCAGCTGTTGCAAAACTACAACTTCCAGTATGCCTGGACAACATGCTGGGAGTTGTAGTTTTGCAAAAGCTGGAGGCAAATTGTTTGGAAAACACTGCTTTAGGGACTCCACTACCCTAGGCTACCAGGAATATAGGCAGTAAATGGGTATTCCAGAGAGGGGGGTAAATATAGAAGACCCCCTATGGTTATTAATGATATCATGGCAATATGGTGGCAACCCTCAGATGTTGATGTTGTTTAATTTGCGTTTATGATAATGTGGATACTCTATAGTTGATTTTTTTCTTTATAATGTAAAATAATATGTTAACTTTATCTATGGATTATTACAATCATGGCAATTAGAGATGAGCGAATTTACAGTAAATTCGATTCGTCACGAACTTCTCGGCTCGGCAGTTGATGACTTTTCCTGCATAAATGAGTTCAGCTTTCAGGTGCTCGCGTGGGCTGGAAAAGGTGGATACAGTCCTAGGAGACTCTTTCCTAGGACTGTATCCACCTTTTCCAGCCCACCGGAGCACCGGAAAGCTGAACTAAATTATGCAGGATAAGTCATCAACTGCCGAGTCGAGAAGTTCGTGACGAATCGAATTTACTATAAATTCGCTCATCTCTAATGGCAATGAAAGACTAAATTTTTTTTATACTATCACAGGATAAAAGTAGCTTCTCTAAAAAGAAGAAAACACTAAACAACTAACTAACCGTATTTTTCGCCATATAACACGCACTTTTTCTTTCCCACCCCCCCCCCCCACATTTTGCCTGCACTAAAACCCTGTCATATCGCGGCGGTCCCTGCAGCCATCAACGGCCGGGACCTGCGGCTAATACAGGACATCACCAATCACGGTGATGCCCTGTATTAACCCTTCAGACACGGCAATCAAAGCTGACCGCCGCGTCTGAAGCGAAAGTAAGACTAACCCGGCTGCTCAGTTGGGCTGTTCGAGACCGCCGCAGTGAAATCGTGGCGTCCCGAACAGCTTACAGGACACCGGGAGGGACCCTATCTGCCTCCTCGGTGTCCGATCGGCGAATGACTGCTCCGTGCCGGCAGCAGAGACGTTCCGGAGCGACGGGAACGCGTCAACAGCGATGGAGGGCGACATCCTGGGCAGCGGTGACTAGCATTGACTGGTCCGGAGCGGCGGGGACACGTGAGTATAACCTCCAATACCAGAGGTCTTCAACCTGCGGACCTCCAGATGTTGCAAAACTACAACTCCCGGCATGGCTGTCCGGGCATTCAGGGAGTTGTAGTTTTGCAACATCTGGAGGTCCGCAGGTTGAAGATCACAGTCCTATACTTTACTTTGTATTTGGTTCAGAATCTTTTTTTTCTAGATTTTCCTCCTTTAAAATTGGGTGCGTCTTATATGCCGGAGCGTCTTATACGGCAAAAAATAACTACCTAAATAAATAAAAAATAAAGTAAATAACTTACCGTATTTATCGGGGTATACCACGCACCGGCCTATAACACGCACCCTCATTTTACCAAGGATATTTGGGTAAAAAAAGTTTTTTACCCAAATATCCATGGTAAAATGAGGGTGCGTGTGTGCGCGTGTATACCCCGATATACCCCCAGGAAAGGCAGGGGGAGAGAGGCCGTCGCTGCCCGCTTCTCTCCCCCTGCCTTTCCTTGGGTCTAGAGCCCTGCTGCCGCCCCTTCTCTCCCCCTGACTATCGGTGCCGGCGCCCCATTGCCGGCGCCGACAGCCAGGGGGAGAGAAGCTGCCCCGTTGCCTCCCCCCATCCCCTGTGGCATAATTACCTGTTGCCGGGGTCGGGTCCGCGCTGCTGCAGGCCTCCGTCGTGCGTCCCCCTGCGTCGTTGCTATGCACGGCACGGCGCACTGACGTCATGCGCCGCGCAGCGCATAGCAACGACGCAGGGGACGCACGCCGGAGGCCTGCAGCAGCGCGGACCCGACCCCGGCAATAGGTAATTATGCCACCGGGGATGGGGGGAGGCAACGGGGCAGCGGCGCCGGCAATGGGTGCCGCTGCCCCTTCTCTCCCCCTGGCTGTCGGCGACGCTTCTCTCCCCCTGCCTTTCCTGGGGATGTATCGGCATATAACACGCACACAGACTTTAGGCTAAAAATTTTTGCCTAAAAAGTGCGTGTTATACGCAGATAAATACGGTAACTAAATATATAAACTAATTTAAAATAAAAAAATATATATATAACTAAATAACAAATAAACTAAAATACAAGAATGAATGAAATGCTTGCCAAGTTTTCCAGACACAAAATATATTGCGCCAAAATTTATTATCAAATCTGGCAAAATTTGCTTAGCCGTGCTCCCTTTTCTATACAATTTTTAAACAAAACAAAAAAAAGTCTACAAAAAGGTGCATAAAAGGGTATAAAAACTTGACACACTGGTCTGAATTTACTGCTGTAAACCAGACCTGTTTTGTTGGGTTGTGCGCCAAAATGAGTCACACTACACCACAAATTGTGTATGCGCCAGAATTTGCGCCAAAATTCAAAAAACAGGACCAACTCTCTATTCTACTTAGAAAACCCACCAAAAAAGGGAGTGGCTGACAAAAAGGGGGCGTGTTCCCAACATCTTCAAAAAAAATCCCAGCATGGTGGCTTAGTGGTTAGCACTGCTGCACTGGGTTCAAATCCCACTAAGGACAACAATAAATAAAAGACTTATTATTATTATAATAACGTCAGCAGAGAGCACTGTGCTCGTGATGTCATCAGAGAGCATTCCAAAAAGAAAAGAATTTCCTCTGTAGTAATCAGCAGTTAATAAGTACTGGAACGATTAAGATTTTTTAATAGAAGTAATTTACAAATATGTTTAACTTTCCGGAGCCAGTTCATTTAAAAGAAAAAAGATTTTCACCGGAGTACCCCTTTAAGGTTTCCACAGAAAATGTGGTGGATTTGAGTCCTGGAAAACCCCACAGATAAGAGAAGGTGTAAAAAAAAGAGCAAAAACAGGGAAAGTGCAAAACTTAGGGAAACATTAGTAAATACCGTAGAACAAAACCTATAAACAAAACTCCTCTCTTACAATAAATCAGGACCAGTCCATTACATTTTGCTGCAATTTACACTGAGTTTCTGTTGCATTTTGATCGGTAATTATTCTCCCCAAAAAAAACGTGCGCCATTTATTGACCAGACAAACGCTCACCAGGGGCCGAGACAAGCTAGAAAATCGCTTATAGCGGACAGACGATGCCCATCCACATGTGCTCCATCACAGGCGTCCATCAAAACGTCCCAGTTACAGGTTCGTCCTCTTTGTCTTCTGATGCCTTTTCCCGATACAGTAATTACTGACGTATGAGCGGCCGGGGTCACCGGATCAGCCCTATCACCTCCCGCGGGGAACATTAAGATATAAATCTCTTACACCACTGAAGCATCAATGAGTTTATAAAGTCTCTGCGGCACAGGAGAGAGAATGAAAAATGAAGAGCAGAAAGATCCGCTACATAATGTCCACTAATACCACAAACATTGATCCTAAGGGTTATATACACCATGGAACAGTGGTCAGGGGCGTAGCTAAGGGCTTATTATTGGCCCTGATGCAAATTTTAAAAGGGGTACGCCACTGCCCCAGCATTCGGAACATTTTGTTCCGAACGCTGGGTGTGGGCTGCGGGGGTCACGACCCCCGCAGCCCATACCCAGCGTTCGGAACAAAAATGTTCCCACCTGGGGGACAGTGAAGTACCCCTTTAATCTTGGGCATCATTCTCCTAGGGCACGCGGCCATGGTTCACCATGGATGCCTTTTGATGCGCTCCGCCGGTGTGCGGTGGAAACTTGTGGAGGAGAGGTAAGGAGAATGCCATTGGTTTGGTCACATGGAGTTATGCAGTCAAGTGGTCACACTTGAGATAGGAAGGTGCCCAGTGGGCATTGCCCAATCTACTCAGTGGAAGTTATTTTAAAGCCTTGCAATGGAACATCCTGAGCATAGTAGGAACGGTGGATAATATGTGATGATCCTTCCATACAACAAGACTTTCCGCCCCCATATTCAGTAATCTTCTGTTTCCTCCTATCGCAGCCTCGGCGAACACAATCCAGAGTAAAGAAGAAATGTGCAGCTCTCCTACCTGACAATACCGACTCGGCGGCGGGGTATGGTGTCGCTGCTCTTAATACCGCTGGAGTGGTTATATACTCTCTGTAATGATTGTCTACTCTTTCTGTGTGAATTACTATACGGCTGGAGCGGGACGGAAAACAAGACCACCAGCCAAAGGTTGTAAGTGATTGTTCTCTAATGGGAAGAATGAATGGTGTGTTACATGGAGAGCTGAGATTATAAAGGACGGCAGAGTGGTCCGAAAATAACCGGAAATAATAGACACCTTACACTGGGATGTCCTGCCCCATGTCTTATAGGAGGGATGACTTTTCCCTTCAAGCACTGACTCTGTAAAGTACAAGGCAGGGGCATTAAAACCCACAGGACCATTTTACTTCATACAGAGCACAGGGTTAAAAGGTGGACCTCCACCTCAAGGTGGCAAGTTAGGGTCCGCTCCCTGCCAGATGTGAGGACATCACTGGTATCAGCCTGGGGCAGTCTCTACCCGCCTCTAGTATATATTAGGCAGAAAGGCACCAAAGAGCGAACAGCTTTTGCTAGTAAAGCTATAACCTGTGGTGCCATTTTGGAGATCTAGCACAGACTTCCATTAACAATGATGGGGTCTTCTCATGGGGCAGAAAGGCCTACTGACCCCCAACAAGGACCAAGGCCCGGATGCCATAGCTCCTTTATAGCTACATCCATGCTGGAACCTTTTTCTATGGTGCCATGTTCTTCCTTCTTCCTTCTTTTTTCTCAACCCCTTAAAGGGGTACTCCGGTGGAAAACTTTTTTTTTTAAATGAACTGGTGCCAGAAAGTTAAACAGATTTGTAAATGACTTCTATTAAAAAAATCTTAATCCTTTTAGTACTTTTTAGCAGCTGTATGCTACAGAGGAAATTCTTTTCTTTTTTGAATTTTTTTTGTCTTGTCCAGTGTTCTCTGCTGACACCTCTGTCCGTGTCAGGAACTGTCCAGAGTAGCATAGGTTTTCTATAAAGATTTTCTCCTGTTCTGGACAATTCCTGATACAGGCATCAGGTGTCAGCAGAGAGCACTGTGGACCACACAAAAAAGAAATTCAAAAAATAAAGAATTTCCTCTGTAGTAAACAGCTGCTAAAAAGTACTGAAAGGATTAAGATTTTTTTTTAATAGAAGTCATTTACAAATCTCTTTCTGGCACCAGTTAATAAAAAAAAAAAAAAGTTTTCCACTGGAGTACCCCTTTAAGGACGAAGCCCATTTTGACCTTAAAGGGGTACAGCCGTCACGCCCCCTCCCATAGACTTGCATTGCGGGGGCAGGGTGTGACATCACACAGGGCAGAGTGGTGATGTCATGATACTCTGGCCCTGTAGTCGTGACCGAGCAGAATCGGAGACTGCGGTGCTGCATGCTAGATTGCGGGGGTCCCCAGCGGCAGGACCCCCGCGATCAGACATCGTATTCCCTATCCTTTGGATAGGGGATAAGATGTCTTAGGACCGGAGTACCCCTTTAAGGATAAGAGAATTTTTTTCCAAATCTGACCTCTGGTACTTTATGCCTTAAAGGGGTACTCCGCCCCTAGACATCTTATCCCATATCCAAAGGATAGGGGATAAGATGTCAGATCGCCGGGGTCCCGCTGCTGTGGACCCCGGGGATCGCTGCTGCAGCACCGCACTATAATTACTGCGCAGAGCGAGATCGCTCTGCACGTAATGACGGGCAATACAGGGGCCGGAGCATCGTTACATCACGGCTCCGCCCCTCGTGACGTTAAGGCCCGCCCCGTCAATACAAGTCTATGGGAGGGGGCATGGCGTTCGTCATGCCCCCTGCCATAGACTTGCATTAAGGGGACGGGCCGTGATGTCACGAGGGGCGGAGCCATGACATCACGCTGCCCCGTCTCCTGTATCGCCGTCATTACGCACAGAGCGAACTCGCTCTGCGCAGTAATGATAGCGGGGTGCTGCAGCAGCGATCCCCGGGGTCCCCAGCAGCGGGACCGCAGCGATCTAACATCTTATCCCCGATCTAACATCTTATCCTAGGGGATAGGATGCCAGGGGCGGAGTACCCCTTTAATAATTCTGAATTGACTGGCAATTTGGATCCCCCCCAAGGCATTGGCATGGGAGGCCTTCTGAATGATTTCAGCAGGCATCCCGTTCCGTTCACCGCCCGGTTACCGGTGAATGGAAATGCAGATGGCTTACAGGTGCGCCCTCGGTCCTTAAAGGGGTACTCCGGCACTTAGACATCTTATCCCCTTTCCAAAGGATAGGATCTTGCGGCATGCAAGATCACGGGGGTCCCCAGCGGCAGGACCCCTACGATCGGGCATCTTATCCCCTATCCTTTGGATAGGGGATAAGCTTTCTAAGCGTCGGAGTATCCCTTTAAGTACCAGGACGCAAGGGCATACCTATACGCCCTTCGTCCTGGTGGGGTTAACACCCAGTCACCACAATTCTTTATCCCGTGCCTTTTTTGCCTCCATCTTCCCATCTCTTGTTGGAGAGGAGTGTGGCATTGTCTAGTTTCTTCCTCGTGTTTACCCACATTTGGGATACAGGTTGACATTGCATGTGGGGCTGGCAAGGTGCTGCATGGTGAGTGAGGGCGGGCTCAGTGCTTGCCTCGGACACGCCCCTTCCTGAGCAGTGGATGTCAGAATGAGTGAGCAGCAGAACAGAGGGAATTTTGAGCCAAATAGAGAAGCAAGACACCAAAAACAACACATGTAAAGCATCTGCGTGACCTAGTGAGTAACATAGAAGCATTTTTATATATTTTATCTGTGATAGGTATGGTTTATTACGTTGTATAACAATGACATGCCACTAATATGGCCACAAATAAATAACCCATATGGGTAATAGGCTATTTTTTTTTTTTAAGTTCTTGATTAGAATTTGATCTCGGAACCATGATGCTCATGGGAACCGGCAACCAATTCGATAATGGGCCCCTCACCTAACATGCACCAATCATAACACGTGTCTTATACCGAGTGCAGGTGCTACATCTGCAATCTCTATAGCTATGCCCCTAGTTCAGTGGTCTCCAAACTGTGGACCTCCAGCTGTTGCAAAACTACAATTCCCAGCATGCCCGGACAGCCGTTGGCTGTCCGGGCATGCTGGGAGTTGTAGTTTTGCAACAGCTGGAGGTGCACAGTTTGGAGACCACCCACCCTAGTTGCTACCTAAGCAGATAGACCTGCCCTTCAAAAAGTTGGGAGGCAAGTTTCCCGTTTTGTGAATGGTATCTGACTATAGCGGGCGTACAGTGGCACAAGCTACAAGCGGGTGAATTACAAGCAATTAGAATGGGCCATTTGCAGAGGAACAAGCGGCTCATGCCAAAAAACGGGTTAAATTGCCTTCAAACCGAAAAGGAAATGAGCCGAACCAGTTCCCGAGAGATGAAAGAAACAGAAGCCATTTAAACTTGAAGCTTTGAGATTAGCAATAAATTCCCCTCAGCATTGTGATGCCAACCTTATATAACCATCTGACAATACGCAACTGCCCCCCCCTCCCTCCCCCCAAAACCCCCCGCGCTCCACGATCGGCTGTCGCTTCTTTTACTGTCAACCGGCATTAATTGGTGAGCGGCTTAACATCATCTTCAAATGTATCGACTTCTGCAAGAAAAATAATTACCGCTACCTTGTTTAAAGGATTCCGCCATGCAATTATGTCAAGGCGCTCCACCGGCTTCTTAAAGGGACAGGACGGCTTATCAAAAGAGAAGAGTGAAATGGAATCCCAAGATTAAAAATGTATCTTCTTATCCAAAAGGATAGGTGATCAGTGATCTGATTTATCGAGGGCGGGGGGGGGGGGGGGGGGGGGGGGATATACACTCTCATTAAAACTATTTTTTGCTATTGCACTCCTTATGGTAAATAAAACATATTTCTAATGTACTTTGTTTAAAAGGAAAAAAAAAAAAGTTTTTTATAATTATTATTTAGTTTTTATTTGTGTTTAAAAAAGCTACCACTAGGTGTCTCCCTACTTGTCCAGAGCACATTTCCCCCCCCCCCCCCCCCATCTCTTGCATAGACCTTGGACTCCTGCTGGCCTGGCAGAAGTCCAAAATCAGGAAATGCAGTCTGGAGTGCTGAGGGATGTGTGTGCAGCATTAGCCAATCATAGCTCATCTCACACTGAACTGCTCTGGGCTGTGTGTAGCAGAGTGAGGGAGGAAGTTCTCCCCTGTATGGCTTCAGATGATGTCACGTCTGCTGGGGAACGCCCCTTCCCAGTCTGTGAATCTGACTGAGACTGAGCAGAAAATACAGAGCGATATCGAGGTAGAAAACGAAAAAAAATATATAAAAATAAAGGCAGGGGGTGGTTTATCATGATGGGGGCAGTGACCTGGGAGGATTATAAAAGTTAACAAGATCATGAGAGGTACTCTTTAAAAAGGTAATACTGAAGGGTCGCCATGAGGGTCCCAGTTAGTTTGGCCACTAGGACCCCTAACAATCATGAGAATAGGCATCGTTTAGTTATCTTTGGCGGTACAATTGTAAATGGGGTAGTGGCAGGATGCCAGAATAAGTATCTGAATTCGGGACACAACTGTCTTTAAAAGTCCAGTTGTCTTTAAAAATGAAATGGCAACCAAGCATGCCCGTTCACAAGGGACCCCCATTCTCATGGATAATGGGGGTCCCATCAGTGAGGGTCCCACTGATAAGATACTTATCTACATGATAGGAAATAAGCTTTAATCTTGGGATAATTCCCTTTAACAATAATATAGGGCCCTGTCCTTTGTTAAACACCATCATTTAAATCCAAATTTAGGTGCCGATTAATTTCTTAAAGGGTTGGTCCAGGGAACTAAACATATGAGACACTTATCCGGTATCCACAGGATAAGTGTCTGATCTCTGTGGGTCTGAACATTAGGACCACCAGTGATCATCAGTACAGGACCCTGGAACGCACCAGCCCCACCCTCCTGAACGGACAAAATAGACATCCTGCCGTCATTTGTGTCCGTCTAAGAAGGTAGGGGAAGGAGAGCGCCCCGTAGAGGAGATCCTAGAATCCCGCGATCAGACAGGATAGGGGATAAGTGTCTGTTAAGTTCAGTTCCATGGACAACCCCTTTAATTTAATATATCTTCATAGAGGTCACAACCACTGTTTTTCCAATATGTATATGGGATATGTATACGGGATACGTATACGGGATACGTATACGGGATACGTATACGGGATACGTATACGGGATCTCCTGGAGAGAAGGATTAGGCAGGTTTGATTTCAACTACCTAATCATTTTGTTCTCTGGGAGATAAAACACCACTAGGGGTGACTGGAAGCGGCATTATCCCCTCTCAGAGCAGATGCAAGCTGAAAATGCAAGTGTAATGGGGGATCGGGAGAGAGAGGTCCATTCAGCCTTCCTTACTGATCACTGCTATAGCAGAACAGTCTTTAATGTGTCTTCTATTATAAATTCATGTTGTTTTCTCAGGAGAGTGCAGGCTGCTGGTTGACGTTCTTCTCTCTAAACATCTGCTTGGAACGCAGTTCTCCCCTCGCACCGGTATCATCCGGCGTCCTATGTGTATGGTACTGGAACAATGGCGCAGATGTGGCTGCTTAGCCAGAGACGCTGTCCTGAGGATAAACTGAATAAAAAGGAACCCACAGAGCGCACCACATGGCAAAACCCAACAACAATGTGGTAAGAGGGTAAGGTGTGCATGACATACACTAAAGGTCTCCAAGATTTGATTTTCCAGCTGATCACAGCCGGTCCGGTTTGTTCGGCTGCAGGTTGTTCAATACTTTCTTTGGTTCGTTTTTAACCCTCCATTCAAGTCTATGGGAGAGACGGAAATACAGCGTTTGCGTAACTCCCATAGAGATATACGGAGGAGATGTGACGGCCACAGCTTCAGACTGCGGATTACTGGGGCGCTGTGCAGGAGATCACAGGGGGTCTCAGAAGCCGAACCCACCTAGATCAGACACTAATCCCCTATCCTGTGGAGTACCCCTTTAAAGGAGGTTTTACCAGGCAAGACTTCTATAACTGAATCACCCCCATGTGTCAGGACCTAAACAGGCCCACTACCCCGACACCACAGGACTTCTCTTTCATGGCCTCTAATCCAACTCTATAAATACTCTTTACATTGCAACGGATCTCTATAAATGGGAGAAGAGATACAGTAACAGCACAGCGACTATTCTAACGTTTTCTATGGACTTTGTGCCAGTGTGCGCTATGAAAACCTCTATTGTAGCTTTGCTCTATTTTAGAGCTGACAAAACATTCGGGGTCAACTAATAAAAAAAAACTGCAGAGAGAACAGAACATGTCCTTAAAGAGTAATAATAGATTACCACCGCCTGGTTCATGCACAAAGCTAATGAAAGACGCAAATAAAGCCTTCCCCACCGCGTCCTCCGATTCCCAGGTTGGGATTACTCGTCCCCCCGTGACCTTCCTACACAGGCACCTGACCGCTTCTCCAATTGTTTCGGCTCTACTTCCCAATCTCTCCTTTGCTCGATACACAGGTAGATTTGCTGAACATCAGTCCAGAGTTAATTTTGCATGTTTTCAGCTTAGCCCTAGACCCACAGTTCCTGCGGAGGACATTGTATCCATTATTCATCTCCTCCTCAGCTATTAATCACAAGACCTCCTCTCCATTTGACACACGCTCTCGTACTATTTGTCTGGACTTAAAGGGGTTGCACAGGATTAGAAAAACAAATACTTTTTGCCAGAAACCGTGCCACCCCTATTCATGGTTTGTTTCTGCTATTGCAGTTCATCTCTACTAAGGAGCAAGGGGCTAAGTTGCAATTCCAGAAACAACAAATGGAACAGGTGTGGCGCTGTTTTTACAAGTAGTCAGCCATGTTTTTTCTAATCCTGGAAAACCCCTTTAAGAGTATGAATGGGGCAGAGAGATATTTGCCAAGATCTGGCCAGAGCAGCCACTGAAGAGAGCGAATAACCTCCTATTGTTCTGCTGCGGAGGATTGTTATAGTTGTCCTGCAGGCCCAAGGATTAGGGTTGCACAATATATAGCAATTGCATTTTGATTTTTGTGAATTGCAATATGTTGATATGCCTTTGGCTGTCTGGGCATGCTGGGAGTTGTAGTTTTGCAATAGCTGGAGGCACTCTGGTTGGGAAACACTGGCATATGTAACAATAGGGGCGCTGGAGAAACATAAACCTGATGCTCACCTAGCCCCGGTCCCACTCCATGCGCTTCCGGTATCTTCTCTGTGCTCCCGACAATCAGCTATTTCCAGGAGCTTTTCTACTGAGTCAATCAGTGGCTGCAGCGGTGTCATGTGTCAGGCCCGTGATTGGCTGAGCAGAAAGGTCCTATAAATCCCATAAGACACCAGACTGCAGGAAGGAGAACAGGATCTCCAGAAGACTTACGGGGGACTGGGGCTAGGTGAGCATCAGGTTTTATATGTTTCCCCCACGTATAGGGGATAGGGGGTATCCTCCAAAGGATAGGAGATAAGATGTCTGATCTCGGGGGTCCTGCTGCTGGAGACCCCTGCAATCTCAGCTGCGGCACCCCAAAACTTCATTCCTTGCTGGATGATTAGCGATGCGGGGCGGAGGCTTGTGATGTCATGGCCACACACCCTCAATGCAAGTCTATTGGATAGGGCATAAGATGCCTAGGGGCGGAGTACCCCTTTAAATCAGGTCCACACCAACGTCAGCACGCATTCGTACCCTCGGTCAGGTTTATTGGACAGGTTGCAGGATGAAACAAAACATAATAAAGGAACCAAAATAAAAGATTGGCCTGTTAAGCCACTAACCATACCCACGTCATTCCCTCACTAACAACTGGAGAGGTTCTCTCTGCCTGCTTACAAAACACACGGCCACCAACCTTTACTCACTGTTCACACTTGTCTTTGTCAAAGCAACTTGCTCTGTGCTCCTCAGCCTGTTTGTCTGTCTCCTAGGCCAGAGAAAGAGCGCCCCCTCTTGTGTCTCTCCGCACAGCCATGTTCCTGGGGAGAGCTCCCTCTGCTATTCCTGCCATAGATAAATCACCTCCCTCTCTGCTGCGCTGTTCTTTAGCCAACAGGTAAGTGTGCTCCCCTAGGAGACCGGACTGAGAAAATCAACCTTTCTTTACCTTCATTCCTGCCTCACTATCAATGTTTCCCAAACAGTGTGCCTCCAGCTGTTGCAAAACTACAACTCCCAGCATGCCTGGACAGCTGAAGGCCGAAGTTGTAGTTTTGCAACAGCTGGAGGCACACTGTTTGGGGAAAAACTGCACTATACACACACACACACATAATATATTATATATATATACGAAAAAGAAGAAGTGGCACTCCAGAATAGGTTGAAACAATCTCAGTGGTTATTCACCCATCAAGTGAATGGGGCGGTGCAGCACCACTTGATGGGTGAATAAACCATCGAGATTGCTGGAGTGCTGCTTCTTTTCGGATGGATTTCCAAGGGATATTGAGTCCTATACTTAGCAAGCAGAGCACCAACTTGGACCTGGAGTCTTGTACACAGTGCCGGTTCCTTCCTGATTATACTATATATTATACACTCACACTCTAATGGCGCAGCACTCTCCAATGGTGAAAAAAAATCCAAAAATGTATTGGCTCAAACCATAGTTCAAAGCGATGTTCTGTCCCCTCACAGGACCATTTTAAAGCTTGAAAATGGTCCTGTGAGGGGACAGAACATCGCTTTGAACTATGGTTTGAGCCAATACATTTTTGGATTTTTTTTCACCATTGGAGAGTGCTGCGCCATTATAGTGTGTGTGTGTGTGTGTATATATATATATATATATATATATATATATATATATATATATATATATATATCTATCTATCTAAGTGTGTCTGTGTATGTGTATATAAATATATATATATTTATATATAGACACACAGCATTGCAGCCACGACTGGTCCCCAGATTACTGGTCTGCTAATATAGCATGCACCCAGTCTATATAGAGTCTATGAATAGAGACATGATACCGCAGACAAATCATTTCCCTCTGGCCAGTACATAAAAAGCTTCTGGAGGATAAGAGCGCTGGATACTGTCATAAAAAGCTGCTACTATTTATAGATTTAATGATGGATGAAGCCGCCGCAGAGATACAAATGTACAATTATTATATCTTTACAGGCAACAACCAGTGCAGAGGAAATCAATGGAAGGTTCATTCAGATAAAGATCCAGGACACATTTTCAGTCCTCACAGGAAGCAGCAATCCTGAGTTATCTTTTGTATTATATTCCAGAGCTGCACTCACTATTCTGCTGGTGAGGTCACTGTGTACATACATTACATTACTTATCCTGTACTGATCCTGAGTTATCTTTTGTATTATATTCCAGAGCTGCACTCACTATTCTGCTGGTGAGGTCACTGTGTACATTACATTACTTATCCTGTACTGATCCTGAGTTATCTTTTGTATTATATTCCAGAGCTGCACTCACTATTCTGCTGGTGAGGTCACTGTGTACATACATTACATTACTTGTCCTGTACTGATCCTGAGTTATCTTTTGTATTATATTCCAGAGCTGCACTCACTATTCTGCTGGTGAGGTCACTGTGTACATACATTACTTGTCCTGTACTGATCCTGAGTTATCTTTTGTATTATATTCCAGAGCTGCACTCACTATTCTGCTGGTGAGGTCAATGTGTACATACATTACATTACTTATCCTGTACTGATCCTGAGTTATATCCTGTATTATACTGCAGAGCTGTACTCACTATTCTGCTGGTGAGATCACTGTGTACATACATTACATTACTTATCCTGTACTGATCCTGAGTTATATCCTGTATTATACTCCAGAGCTGTACTCACTATTCTGCTGGTGAGGTCACTGTGTACATACATTACATTACTTATCCTGTACTGATCCTGAGTTATATCTTGTATTATACTCCAGAGCTGTACTCACTATTCTGCTGGTGAGGTCACTGTGTACATACATTACATTACTTATCCTGTACTGATCCTGAGTTATATCCTGTATTATACCCCAGAGCTGTACTCACTATTCTGCTGGTGAGGTCATTATGTACATACATTACATTACTGATCCTGTACTGATCCTGAGTTATTTCCTGTATTATACTCCAGAGCTGTACTCACTATTCTGCTGGTCGGGTCACTGTGTCCTTGGTTGGGAAACACTGAGTTAGTCAATAATTGTCAGATATTACACTCCAGAGCTATAATGTATAAATCTGGATCAGTACAAGATATACTGTATGTAGTTTATATGTAGAAAGATTTTTAAGCAGCTGTATATAAAAAAGGTTTTGCAACTTTCTAATATAGTAAATGTTTTACCTCCTTGCTGTTTTAAAGATCTCTGCTACCTGCAGTGAATGGAGATGATTCTTGTAGAGTTCAGCAGTAGCAGCCCATGCCTTATACTAGCGGTCTATAGTCTGCAGACCATTGCCTTATACTAGCGGTCTATAGTCTGCAGACCATTGCCTTATTCTAGAGGTCTATATTCTGCAGACCACTGCCTTATACTAGAGGTCTATAGTCTGCAGACCATTGCTTTATACTAGAGGTCTATATTCTGCAGACCATTGTCTTATACTAGAGGTCTATATTCTGCAGACCATTGCTTTATACTAGGTCTATAGTCTGGAGACCATTGCTTTATACTAGAGGTCTATATTCTGCAGACCATTGCCTTATACTAGAGGTCTATAGTCTGCAGACCATTGCCTCATACTAGAGGTCTATAGTCTGCAGACGGTTGCTTTATACTAGAGGTCTATAGTCTGCAGACCATTGCCTTATACTAGAGGTCTATATTCTGCAGACCATTGCCTTATACTAGAGGTCTATAGTCTGCAGACCATTGCCTCATACTAGAGGTCTATATTCTGCAGACCATTGCCTTATACTAGAGGTCTATAGTCTGCAGACCATTGCCTTATACTAGAGGTCTATAGTCTGCAGACCATTGCTTTACACTGTATTACTGCAGAGATTCAGCCTCGTGTAATTATATCCTGGGTGGAATCGCTCCAGGATTTCCTGTCTCTCCTGACACCGCCAATGACTGTGACTATAAACTAATCAGACATTACCATGATTGCCCCGAGCCGGCAAATTAGAATACAGCGCATCCTAATGAAATGACTGCCTGTCAGTGGAGACAAGCGGCGCCCCGCACATCTGACAGCTCGGCCCTGATACGCTGCACATTTACAGCTCACATAGAAGTTTCCACTTTGACCGATATCAATCAAACAGCGACTCCCATTATATCAGGGAATTGCATTGAATGTGATTCTCTAATGTAACCTTATTATTGCAGATCCTTTCTTTTACGGCTGGAAGTTGCTAAATCAATTCGCTTATATGAGTTATGAATTGGCACTTTATTTCCAGGGCTCCAGGGAACGGTCAAAATGGGCCCAAATAGACCCTTAACGCTGCAAATGGCGACAAGATTTCAAGGAAGCTTTCCAGGTTTGTTAATACCTGTATCATTCCAGCACAGCTGCTGCCATTTGTTCTATTATGGTAACTGGGTCAAGTGATCACCAGTCTGACCCACAGAAAATATAGGGGGAGAATTGTCAAAACCTGTCCGGAGGGAAAGTTGCTGCGTTGCCCATAGCAACCAATCAGATCTCTTGTTTCATTTTTCAGAGGCCTTGTTAAAAATTTAAGTAGTGATCTGATTGGTTGCTATGGGCAACTCAGCAACTTTTCTTCTAGACAGGTTTTGATAAATCTCCCTCATAGTACCTAATGTGACAGAGGAAGCGGTCAGTTCTGGGTCAGCTGACTTCCTGTGAACTACAGGATGTCATCAGATTGCTTCCCTAACTCCCAGACCCCTCCCCTCTAGCTCTGTATACTGCTGCTATCTCTTTGGGCCCAGGATATATAGTAGTTATAGACTTACCCTACCAGCTCTATTTGTATACTGTTACTGCTATCTCTATGGAATCAGGATTAAAGCAGTTAAATCCCTCCCCTCCCAGCTCTATCAGATCTATGTATATACTGCTGCTATTGCTATTAGATTAGGATATACAGTAGTTATACATATCCCCCAGCTCTCTGTATACTATAATTACTCCTGCTGCTATCTCTATGGGATCAGGATATATAGTAGTTTTACTCCTCCCACCCAGCTCTATCTGTATACTGCTGCTATCTCTATGGGATCAGGATATATAGTAGTTATATACCTCCCTCCAGCTCTATCTGTATACTGCTTCTGCTATCTCTATGGGATCAGGATATATAGTAGTTTTACTCCTCCCACCCAGCTCTATCTGTATACTGCTGCTATCT
Source organism: Hyla sarda (assembly GCF_029499605.1). NCBI lineage: Eukaryota > Metazoa > Chordata > Amphibia > Anura > Hylidae > Hyla > Hyla sarda. Next base: position 13,961,311 of record NC_079199.1, read on the forward strand.
CTATGGGATAAGGATATATAGTAGTTATATACCTCCCTCCAGCTCTCTCTCTATGGGATCAGGATATATAGTAGTTATACACCTCCCCTCCAGCTCTATCTGTATACTGCTTCTGCTATCTCTATGGGATCAGGATATATAGTAGTTATATACCTCCCTCCAGCTCTATCTGTAGATTGCTGTTATCTCTATGGGATCAGGATATATAGTAGTTATACTCCTCCCACCCAGCTCTATCTGTATACTGCTTCTGCTGTCTCTATGGGATTATGATATATAATAGTTATACATCTCCCTTCCAGTTCTATCTGTATACTGCTGCTTTTTCTATGGGGTCCGGATATATAGAAGTTTTCCACCTCACCTAAAGCTGTGTGGAAAAGGCAAATTTTTACTATGTTTTTTAGTGGCAAAAATTGTGTTCTTTTACCACGATTGCGCATGCGTTATTTTTAGATAGATTTTTGGCAAAATTGCATTAAAGCCAAGGCGAAAAAAAGGGATGGAAAAGTGTCAAAAATGCAATGTGTGAACAGTTAAAATTATAGGTTAAATTTACTTTCCTCATGGCAATATTTCTCTAAAAAACACACTTTAGTAATCGTCATAACAACAATAAGAAGAAGATGCTTAAAAACTGCATATGGTGTGAACTGAAATATAGTGTGAGCCAGTAAGGATTCTGGTTGCTGGAGTCTAGCCAGGTGATTATGTTCGTCTCATTAGATAAACTGCAGTGATAAGACTCCACACCCCCTGTCTCTGCACAGCCAGGGGATTCATTGGAAATGTTGGCAGCACTAGGAAATCATTTCTATTCTGAAATATAATCAATATGGCTGAAAACTCCATGCCAACCACTTAAAGCGGTACTCCAGTGGAAAACTTTGAATTTAATTAATTTTTTTTTTTAAATAAACTAGTGCCAGAAAGTTAAACAGATTTGTAAATTACTTCTATTAAAATGTTTTAATCCTTCCAGTACTTATTAGCTGTTGAATCCTACAGAGGAAATTATTTTCTTTTTGGAACATAGAGCTCTCTGCTGACATCATGACCACAGTGCTCTCTGCTGACATCATGACCACAGTGCTCTCTGCTGACATCATGACCACAGTGCTCTCTTCATGACCACTGACCTCTCTGTCCATTTTAGGAACTGTCCAGAGCAGCGTATGTTTGCTATGGGGATTTTCTCCTACTCTGGACAGTTCTAAAAATGGACAGAGGTGTCAGCAGAGAGCACTGTGCTCGTGATGTCAGCAGAGAGCTCTGTGTTCCAAAAAGAAAACCATTTCCTTTGTAGTATTCAGCAGCTAATAAGTACTGGAAGGATTAAGATTTTTTAATCAAAGTCATTTACAAATCTGTTTAACTTTTTGGCACCAGTTGATTTAAAAAAAAGAAAAAAAAAAAAGTTTTCCACGGGAGTACCCCTTTAACTCCTTGGCAACATGCAATGTATATACAAAGGGCTGCAAAAGAAAACTCTTCTCCCTACTTGTTCACATTATGGAACATTGGAGCAAGAGCTGAGGACACAATATTGGCAGCTGTATAATACATCTGCAATGGCTGGGATTGGAGATAACGCTGATTCCGGACATTTAACGCCTTAGATGCTGCAGACAAGCAACAGTAACATCTAAGTGGTTAGACCACAGGGAGCAATCCCTCCCTGTCTAACCCAGTGTTTCCCCACCAGAGTTCCCCAAGTTAATGCAAATCTACAACTCCCAGCATGCCCGGACAGCCAGCGGCTGTCCGGGCATGCTGGGAGTTGTAGATTTGCAACAGCTGAAGGCACACTCGTTGGGAAATACTGGGTTAGAGTACGTTCAGACGAGCAAATTTTCCACGCGTATTTCGCGTGATCCGCCGCTGAAGGACCTCTATATGCTGCCTTTACATGTGCCTGCTTGGACCACCAATACTTCGCTACAAGCAGACAAACTGCGATGTGCGAGTCGCCACGAGCATTGGGGATCGACCGATTATCGGTATGGCCGATATTATCGGCCGATAATCACGATCTTGGGCATTATCAGTATCGGCACCGCGTCGCACCCCCCACCGTGATGCTGGGCGGTATACCGGTATGGATTTTTGCCCATACCGCTATACCGGTCGGGCCCCTCCCCCACCCTCCGAGTCAATAAAAAAAATTAACTTACCCGTAATGGGGGTGGTCCGGGCCATCCATCGTTCCTGTAGTGTCCGGGGGCGTTCCGGGTGAAGGGTGAACCGGTCCAGGCTGTCCTTCTCCGGCGGTCATCTTCTCCACTCCGGGCAGGCTCTGGCCTAGTAGCTGCATAGACGCCGCTACGCCGTGACGTCAGATGCGGGCGTCACTGCGCAGCGGCGTCTATGCAGCGTACTAGGCCGGAGCCTGCCCGGAGTGGAGAAGATGACCGCCGGAGAAGGAGGACGGCCCTGACCGGTTCACCCTTCACCCGGAACGCCCCCGGACACTACAGGAAGGATGGATGGCCCGGACCACCCTGACAGGTAGGGGGAGAGAAGCGGGTGGTTGCGGCGGCGGCGGCCTATGGCACCGCAAAAGCCACTGCAGTGCATTGATTTAAAGCGCCCGCTTTAAATCAATGCTCTGCAGCGGTGTCGCGGGGGGTTAAATAGCCGATAACTTATACTGATATTCCGGTGTAAGTTATCGGCTATCGGCCCTAACCTCCACGGATTATCGGTATCGGCCCTAAAAAAACTATATCGGTCGATCCGTAACGCGCATGCGCAGTATACTCGCACATCGCGGCAGCTCTCGACCTCGCTCATTGAGCAGGGGGAGCGGCCGTGATGTGTGTGGGTACACCGCGTACGCGCGGCGACTCGCACATCGCTCCAGTGTGTCTGCACATAGCAGCGTATTGCCGCTCCGAGCAGGCACATGTAAAGGCAGCATACAGGAGGTCCTTCAGCGGCGGATCTGCAGCGAAATACTCGCGGAAAATCGTCTGAATGTACTCTAAGGGTACGTTCACACGTGCGGATTTTCGCAGCATATTTATCTGCGGATCCGCTGGTGAAGGCCCCGCTGTATGCTGGCTTTACATGTGCCCGCTCGTAGTGACAATACGCCGCTATGAGCAGACACACTGCAGCGATGTGTGCAGCGTACTCGCACATCGCGGCCGCTCTCCCTGCTCTGCGCTAGGCAGAGAGCTCCCGCGATGTGCGAGTACACTGTGACTTGCACATCGCAGTGTGTCTGCTAGTAGCGGCGTATTGCCACTACGAGCAGGTATATGTAAAGCCAGCATAGAGCGGGCCTGCACCAGCGAATCTGCAGTGTAAAATACGCTGAAAATCCGCGCGTGTGAACGTACCCTTACCCAGTATTTCCCAACCAGGGTGCCTTCAGCTGTTGCAAATCTACAACTGCAGCGCAAAATATGCTGTAAATCCGCTCGTCTGAACGTACCCTTCAATATGAAAACCGTACGGGACCGTATTGAAAACCGTATGCATTGACTCTCCATTGAAAACCGTACGCCAAACGATGCATCCGGTTATGTCCGTTTTGCATCCTGTACGGTTCTGTCTGTTTTTTTCCATGTATCCAAAACCGCAGCCTACCACGGTTTTTGGTACGGGTGAAAAACCGTATGCAAACCGTATCCTTTTTATTTTATTTATTTATTTTTTTTAAACATGGGAGTCAATGGGAACCGTACAGACCTGTATGTGCGTACGGTTCCATCCGGTTTTCACCATACGGTTTTTGACTTTGCACAGTTTTTTTTCTTAGAATTTGAATCAAACAAGTGAAACTTTATTCATAATAGAGTGAAAACTTATTTTATTTCTTAAAAAACTGATTCAACCGGACATAATTTTTCAAACCGTATATGGGTTAAAACTTGTACACACGTTTTGATACAGTTTAGTCCGGTTTTGAGGAATCTGTTTTTCATCCAAAATCCTGATACGGGAACTATATTGCAAAAACGTGGTGCTAACCCGCCCTTAGACAGAAAAAGGATTGCTTCCCGTCACCCCAAAGCCCATCTCCTTAGACACGACCACAGTGGGGGCCGATGGATTTATTATGGCCTTAAAGGGGTACTCCGCCCCTAGACATCTTATCCCCTATCCAAAGGATAAGGGGATAAGATGTCTGATCGTAGGGGTCCCGCCACCAGCACCCCGGCGTTCTTAACATTATGAATGAATTAATGAAGCAGCTGCATACTTGGGGAAAAGAAAGGGATTCATAAGAGATTTAAATTTAACAGATAAATGAAATAAATAAATAAAAAATTATTGAGCTTCTAAATGTTCTCCTTTAGGAGCCAAGGAGCCCAGAGTTCTACCTTAGAAAACCTTGGACACTTCTTTAGGCAAATTTGGTGAGTGAGGGGAAAAGTCGCACATTTGGCGCATAAGAGGCCCATGTAATGCTGCCATACTATTTACTGCCCCCCTGTGCAAATACTGTAAAAAAAAAAAAAACACAGTAGAGCATCAGTAAGGAGGGGCCCCCTGTTCTTAGAGCCCCTCATTCACCTCGACAATAACACCTGACCGTCATGGCGGCTTCCCCTTTTATAGATAACACAGATATTTTCAGATCAACATGTAAAAATCTCCAGACAAATTGTACAACAATCCCTGTAACCATGACAACAGCATCGCCAGCAAGGGAACAGAAAAGCTACAAAGACACAGTATTGTTCCGTGGCGGCAGCACTACGTGGCATATGGTCGCATCGGAGGCATGTCACCGCATACTCATCACGCATTTCAACTCTTCAGGCGAACAAAACACAAAGTTTTAACCCCTAAAGATTCAAAGACCAGAGCCGAATAGTGATGTGTAGACTCCAGGGTCAGATCATAGCCAGAGTGGCCGGTCTTGTAGGGTGTTTACGGTCAGTCTATAGTGGTTAGTACCTATCAAAAGTGTCCAAGGGAGGACAACAGGTGACCAGGGACAGGATCATGGAGGCCCAGGGCTCAATGATGTGCGTTGGGGTGAATGCTAACCAACATCTGGTCCGATAGCGGAGCTGCTGTAAAGCGAACTGTTGAAATAGATCCCGCTGGCTACGATAGAAATGAGTCAGGACACACAGGAGATCGCAGCTGTGTTTGGGGCCCGGCAGACCAGTCCGAGCCAATGTCACCCCTTGTCCACCACCAAAAGTGTCTACTATGGGCATCAGAACTGGAGCACGGAGGAATGGAAGAAGGGGCCTGATCTGATGGATGACATTCTCCATCACAGGGGCGGCTGGGTGCCTGTGCATCATGTACCTGGGGGAGAGATGGCACCAGGATGCACTATGGGAAGAAGACAAGATGGCGGAGGTGCAACGTTCTGCTGGAGACCTTGTGTCCTGGTATCATGTGGATGTTACGGTGAGACGTACCACCTACCTAACCATTCTACAGACCAATTCCTCCCCTTCATGACAGCGGGACCCCCTAATGTCAGCAGCCTGGTCAGTAACTAGGAACATGACAGAGAGATCAAGGTGGTGACTCTGCTCCAGATTCCCTGTCATGATCTTGTTACATTTTATAATCCTCCCAGTTCACTGCTCCCATCATGATAAACCACCCCCCACCTATATTTTTTTTTAAATAATTTTTTAGATTTCTACCTTGATATTGCTCTGTATTTTCTGCTCAGTCAGATTCACAGACTGGGAAGGGGCATTCCCCAGTAGACGTGACATCATCTGAAGCCATACAGGGGAGAACTTCCTCCCTCTCTCTGCTGCACACAGCCCAGAGCAGTTCAGTGTGAGATGAGCTATAATTGGCTAAGGCTGCACCCCCCCCCCCCTCAGCACTCCAGACTGCATTTCCTGATTTTGGACTTCTGCCAGGCCAGGAGGAGTCCAAAGTATGTGCAAGAGATGGACAAGTAGGGAAATACCTAGTGGCAGCCTTTTTAAAAACAAATAAAACATAGAAAACTTAATTTTTATTTTTTTTAAACAAAGTATAATAGAAATATTTTTTCATTTACCATAAGGAGTGCAGTAGCAAAAATTTGTTTTAAATGGGTAGTCCAGTGGTGAAAAACTTATCCCCTATCCTAAGGATAGGGGATAAGTTTGATATCGCGGGGGGTCCGACCGCTGGGGCCCCCTGCGATCTCTGTACGGGGCCCCGGCTCTCCGGCCAGATAGCGGGTGTCGACCTCCGCACGAAGCGGCGGCCGACACGCCCCCTCAATACATCTCTATGGCAGAGCCGGAGATTGCCGAAGGCAGCGCTTCGGCTCTGCCATAAAGTTGTATTGAGGGGGCATGTCGGCCGCCGCTTCGTGCGGAGGTCGACACGCCCCCTTCTCGCAGGCTGTCGGGGCTCCGTACAGGAGATCACAGGGGGCCCCAGCGGTCGGACCCCCCGCAATCTCAAACTTATCCCCTATCCTTAGGATAGGGGATAAGTTGTTCACCACTGGACTACTCCTTTAAATGATAGTGCCCATTTAATCAGGTTCATCATCTGTGGGATGTGCTGGAGAAACAGGTCTGATCCACGGAGGCTGTGCCTGTTACCACAGGACAAAATCACAGGGCTATGGAGTCCAGATTTCAATGGGTCAGATGTTGCAAAACTACAACCCCCAGCATGCCCGGACAGCCAACGGCTGTCCGGGCATGCTGGGAGTTGTAGTTTTGCAAATGGGAGATCAGATATGATGAATATAAATGTTGCATTGACCGTCGGTAGGTAACACTCCATCCGTGTCTCCAATCTATAGCATCTTGTAGAGTTGCCCTTTAAATATTACAGGTTTAAACAGTTAGTTTGGGCTTTTCCCTTGTGCTAAATCTCTCTTCACAACTCTTCCTTCCTCCGATTATGTCAGGAACACATCAGCAACATATGTTTCCACCCAGTCGTAGCCGCGCGCTCCTCCACCCGGTTACCGCTTGGTCGCACTTCGTAGATGTGAAACATTTGCGTTACTTGGACGGCCATATGGCACCGACAAAATGCATCGGCAAACCGCTTTAATCAGGCGGCACGGATGTTTAACCCCTTGTGTTCCCTCCTATCTTTACATAAGATTTTGTAAGATAAGCGATGCTACCGGACTGAAAAGACGTCAGGCGGTCTGTGTCACATATCACCAAGTCAAGGCTCTTTGTTGAGCTCCATGGCTTCAATTTTCAGGGATCTTTTAGTCATCTATGGCGATACAGGATATCTTAGTTAGAAATGGACTATCATTTTGTCTACAGCTCCTATATAGAGCTACGTTTCCATGGTAACAGACTACCAACATTCTCTATGTAGTCTGATCCTATAGCCATTATTTCTTTTCAATGGGTCCCGAAGGTCAGGAGAACAATATGACTCCAGCACCAGACTACATGGGCTTTGTTTGTTTGTAGTCTGTAACCGTGGAGACACATAGATCTGCACAGGAGCTGTAGACAGAAAACAATAGGATATTTTTAACAAAGAACTAATTACAAAGTTAGCAATCACATGTGACAACAACTCATTGGTCACTCTGGCTGAGCTCCAAATACCCTGTGTGCAGATGGAAGAAACTTCCAGAAGGTCCAGAACCATCACTGCAGCCTCCAAAATCTGAGCTTTATGGCAGAAAGAAGAAGGAAGCCTCCCCTCAGTACAAGACACAAGAAAAACACCTGGAGCTTACAAGAAAAAGGTTCTAAAGGACTTAAAGACTGGGAAACAAGATTCTCTGGTCTGGTCTGGAACCAAGATTGAACTTTTTGGCCTCAATTTGTCTTGAGGAAACCAGGCTCTGCCCAATACCATCCCTACAGTGATCATGGTGGGGGAAGCATCATGTCTGGGGGAAACCAAGCACTGCCCATGACCTGCCCAATACCATCCCTACAGGGATCATGGTGGGGGCAGCATCATGTCTGGAAGAAACCAGGTACTGCCCATCACCTGCCCAATACCATCCCTACAGTGATCATGGTGGGGGCAGCATCATGTCTGGAAGAAACCAGGCACTACCCATCACCTGCCCAATACCATCCCTACAGGGATCATGGTGGGGGCAGCATCATGTCTGGAGGAAACCAGGCACTGCCCATGACCTGCCCAATACCATCCCTACAGGGATCATGGTGGGGGCAGCATCATGTCTGGAAGAAACCAGGTACTGCCCATCACCTGCCCAATACCATCCCTACAGTGATCATGGTGGGGGCAGCATCATGTCTGGGGGAAACCAAGCACTGCCCATGACCTGCCCAATACCATCCCTACAGGGATCATGGTGGGGGCAGCATCATGTCTGGAAGAAACCAGGTACTGCCCATCACCTGCCCAATACCATCCCTACAGAGATCATGGTGGGGGCAGCATCATGTCTGGAGGAAACCAGGCACTACCCATCACCTGCCCAATACCATCCCTACAGTGATCATGGTGGGGGCAGCATCATGTCTGGGGGAACCAGGTACTGCCCATCACCTGCCCAATACCATCCCTACAGTGATCATGGTGGGGGCAGCATCATGTCCGGAGGAAACCAGGCACTGCCCATCACCGCCCAATACCATCCCTACAGTGATCATGGTGGGGGCAGCATCATGTCTGGGGGAAACCAGGTCCTACTCATCAACTGCCCAATATCATCCCTACAGTGATCATGGTGGGGGCAGCATCATGTCTGGGGGAAACCAGGCACTGCCCATCATCTGCCCAATACTATCCCTTCAGTGATCATGGTGGGGGCAGCATCATGTCTGGAGGAAACCAGGACTGCCCATCACCTGCCCAATACCATCCCCTACAGTGATCATGGTGGGGGCAGCATCATGTCTGGAGGAAACCAAGCACTGCCCAATACCTGCCCAATACCATCCCTACAGTGATCATGGTGGGGGCAGCATCATGTCTGGAGGAAACCAGGCACTGCCCATCACCTGCCCAATACCATCCCTACAGTGATCATGGTGGGGCAGCATCATGTCTGGAGCAAACCAGCCACTGCCCATCACCGCCCAATACCATCCCTACAGTGATCATGGTGGGGGCAGCATCATGTCTGGGGGAAACCAGGCACTGCCCATCAACTGCCCAATACCATCCCTACAGTGAAGTATGGTGGGGGCAGCATCATGCTGTGGAGACCAGATGACTGGTCAGGGTTCAAGAAAAGCTAAATGAGGAAAAATTACAGAGATATTTTTTATGAAAACTCGGGACCTCAGACCAAACCCAATGGGACATCTCTGGACCTGAAAATGGCTTTTACGACTGTCCCCATCCAACCGGACAGAGCTAAGAAAACTCCCAAATCCAGGTGTGTAAACCTTGTGGCCTCATCCCCAAGAAAACTGGAGGCTGCAGTCACTTCCAAAAGGGCTTCAACTAAGTACTGAATAAAGGGTCTTTTGCAAAACTACAACTCCCAGCATGCCGTTGGCTGTCTGGGCATGCTGGGAGTTGTAGTTTTGCAACATCTGGAGGGCCACAGTTTGGAGACCACAGGGATAGAGCATTTCCGGCTGATTTTTTTTCCCCTTTTCAGTGCAAAATGGTCTTGAATCGAAAGAACTAGCTATAAGATCGAAAGGCCTGTGCACATAGCGCCACCTAGAGGACAATTGCCACGGCTAAGGTTCTTTAACCACCGCAGCCGGGGAAGCGTGTGTCACTATGGCAACAAAATCCATATGGAGTGAAGACAATGGAAATTAAAAGGATTCATCCTTTCCACATAGCAGAGACTTTAAACAGTGCGGGGAGAACAGACGCTGCCATCCGGGTCATCTGAAGCTGTGCACACAACAAAGACATCGAGACGCCGTTACCTTGACTACTTCCACGTGAAACGCAATTCGGAAGAAAAAGGTCGAGGGTCGCTGAGTAATCCGGAGTTGTATTTTGGAGATTTTACCAGAGTTGCCATTATAAAAACTCAGTTAAAACGTTAAATCATACCCTAAAAAAAATACCCAACACTAACTTGGAACTTACGGATGATTGGCTGAATCTAATATCACAATATCAACATATCCACTCAGAAGCCCTAAGGCAAAGAGAAGAACCCCTAGGTTAGGCTGAGTTCACACCACGTTTTGTTAAATACGGTTCCCGTATACGGCTGGGAGGAGGGGGCGGGGCTTAATCGCGGGGGCGGGGCTTAATCGCGGCGCCCGCACTCAGCCGTATTCGGGAACCGTATTTAATGCATGTCTATGAGCCAACCGGAGTGAATTGCAGCCTCCGGTCGGCTTCGTTTTCGGCCGTATGAGGTTTCCCGACCGTAGGCAAAAACACGGTCGACCACGTTTTTTGTCTTCGGTCGGGAAACCGCATACGGCCGAAAACGAAGCCGACCGGAGGCTGCGGTTCACTCCGGTCGGCTCATAGACATGCATTAAATACGGTTCCCGAATACTGCTGAGTGCGGGCACCGCGATTAAGCCCCGCCCCCCTCCTCCCAGCCGTATACGGGAAACGTATTCAACAAAACGTGGTGTGAACCCAGCCTAAATACAACCCTCATCCTATCACCCGACACCCGAGACATGTAGTTCCGGGTGCCACGATCCCCTGTGGAGGTAACTGGAGGGCTTACCTCTGCATTCATGGCCGCCCCCATAGATCTGCATTTGATTGACTCTGCCTTGAGCAGGCTCAACCAAATGAACACAGAGCAATAGAGTTATCCGGGAATAGAAAATCCAGCAATGGAGGGGTTATCCGGGAATAGAAAAAAAGAGCTAATTTCTTTTAAAAACAGCTCCCCATCTGTCTCCTGGTTGGGTGTGGTTTTACAACTTGGCTCCATTCACTTTAAAGGGGTATTCCAGGAAAAAAATGTTTTTATATATATTAACTGGCTCCAGAAAGTTAAACAGATTTGTAAATTACTTCTATTAAAAAATCTTAATCCTTTCAGGACTTATGAGCTTCTGAAGTTAAGGTTTTTCTTTTCTGTCTAAGTGCTCTCTGATGACACGTGTCTCAGGAACCGCCCAGTTTAGAAGAGGTTTGCTATGGGGATTTGCTTCTAAACTGGGCGGTTCCCGAGACACGTGTCATCAGGGAGCACTTAGACAGAAAAGAAAAACCTTAACTTCAGAAGCTCATACGTACTGAAAGGATTAAGATTTTTTTAATAGAAGTAATTTGAAAGAAAGTAGCTCTGTTTTTCAGTTCCAGGATAACCCCTTTAAGCACTGATTTTCTGTGGGTCAGACTGGTGATCACATGACCCAGTAATAAAATGTACGGATGCAGTTGTTCTAGAATCAAACAGATGATGATGTAGGATGGTGAGTGGGCATGATATTAGCAAAAAAAAGCCTGAAGTGCTTCTTTAAAGGGGTACTCTGCCCCTAAATATCTTATCCCCCTATCCAAAGGACCCCCACGATCTCCGGTGTGGCACCACAGCCGTCACCCCTTCTTCATTCAGGTCTATGGGAGGAGGCGTGACGACTATGTAGTAGCTGTCAGGCCCCATCCCATAGACATGAATGGAGGGGGCGTGACCGCTTCCGCATTCAGAACACCGCGGTCCCAGCGGCCGGACCCCTCATAATCAGACATCTTATCCCCTATTTTTTGGATAGGGGATAAGATGTCTAGGGGCGGAGTACCCCTTTAATGTGTAATAAAATATGTGTTGATAAGAACATATCGTAAGGTACAGATATGGCGACACACAGCGCCGTGCGGTCTCATACCTTTCCGTTTTCCTCGCTGTCGGCTAATTAACAAGCGCCATCTATTTGCTAATTGCAGGAAATTATCTCTTCATTGTCATTTCATAAACGAGCTGAAGATTTGCAAACGTCTGTGAACAAAGCCATGGAACGTGGCACAATGACTGGCGGGCGCGGATCCTCCCTGGCACGACAGAAGGGCATAATTGAGCCTCCTCCGAGAGCTATAATAATGGTTGGGCTTCATTACATTTGGAAATCCTCCGTGATCATTTATGGACGATGGCGCTCGGGATAAATCGCCTCTGCCCTATGTTTACTAAACAGGAAAGAAGGTGCAAACCTGCCAAGAAGAATGCAGACATACCGCACCCCAACAATGTGCAAAACCGGAACTGTAAAGAAAAGGAAAACTGCAATGCAAAAGTATTCAACCCCTCTACAGAATACATTTTCAAACATTATTGAATGCAAATATGCCAGGAAGAATACACAAAAATGTGTGTGTGTATATATAATCACTCTGAAGCGAGATACAAAAAAAAAAAAAAAAAAAAAAAACACCACCTATACTTCCTTCCTTCCAGAAACAGCGCCATTCATCTCTATGGGCGGTATATGGTATAGCAGGTCAGGCCTATGGATAGGGGTGGAGCTGTTTCTGAAAGAACGTAGCCATGATTTTCTAACCCTTTTGTATAGCAAAATAAACAGTGGACTGGGCTCCGCTCTGCCTTCATCCGCTCATGTCATGCCGCTGCACCTGGTGCCTTACACAGGGCTCGCCTGTCTGCGTAGACCGTGTGCTCACCATCAATGTGTATAACGGCACGGCGAGTCTGATGGGGTTTCTCAACCTTTCAGACTGTCTGTGCATGTGCCATAATTAACATTAACAGCGCATGCGCGGTCAAACTGCACCGGGCTGCATAGATATTATATAGAGAGTGATCCCTCAACTTACAATGGCCTCAGGTTACAATATTTTCAGTCTTTTCTGGACCATTGTAACGTGAAACCAGAATCACCATACAATGTACAGACAGTCCAGATCTGTGAAACGTGTCACAACTGGAAGAACCGACCAATCAGAATGGGCATTCACTGGTAAAACCCCTGTATTACTGAAGTGTATGCACTGACTGCTGTCTGGTAGCGCCCCCTACAGTACAGGGAGGTATTACATGTTCTGTACTCTTTACCTGTATTACTGAAGTGTATGCACTGACTGGTGTCTGGTAGCGCCCCCTACAGTACAGGGAGGTATTACATGTTCTGTACTCTTTACCTGTATTACTGAAGTGTATGTACTGACTGGTGTCTGGTAGCGCCCCCTACAGTACAGGGAGGTATTACATGTTCTGTACTCTTTACCTGTATTACTGAAGTGTATGCACTGACTGGTGTCTGATAGCGCCCCGACAGTACAGGGAGGTATTACATGTTCTGTATTCTTTACCTGTACCAGGATTAGCTGCTCCTTTGGACACCAGGTGAGGGCGGCTCCATGTTACTTTTTTAGGACACTGTGTACTGTACAGGACCCTGAAGAAGCTCCTGTCCTCTACATAGACAGTGATTACAGCTCCAGCAGATCCTTATTACTTTTATATGTAAGGATTTGCTTTATCTGTATTAGTTATCTACTTATTTTTCTTTAATCCTCACTTTCCTATTTTTGGATGATATTTTGGGGCTTCAGAACCAATTACCAGGTTTCCATAGAGTCATGGTCTCAACATACAATGGATTCAACATACAATGGTCGTCCTGGAACCAATAACATTTTAACTTGATAGACCACTGTATATACCAGTGTATCCCAACCAGTGTGCCTCCAGCTGTTGCAAAACTACAACTCCCATTTAACCAGTGTTTATTCTTGTGCTTTATGCAGGTTTTATTCTTCTTCAATGCAGTTTTTTGCAGTGTTAATATTTGCATTTTACGGTTGTGTTTTTTTGCGGTAACTTTCTTACCAAAGACAATGATCATGTAATTCCAGGATTTATTTTTACCGGGCTAAGTTTTTTGACATTTATGCCAGCGACCGAAATTACGCTGCGGAACACGATCTCTACATTTGTATCAAGCAAAACACTTCAGCACAAAAAAAATGATGATTATTCTGCCGCGAATGGGGAAATAAATAGCAGGCAATTCAGCGATGATTAAGGCTAAGTGTCCCGCGAGCGCCAAATAAACAGCAGATAAAATTATACTAATGGCTCACTTCACAGCTACAGCGGCCATCTTGGCCTCATTTATCAAAACTATCCAGAGGAGGAACCCTCCTTGTTGCTCATAGCAACCAATCAGATCTCAGCTTTCATTTAACATAATCAGTATAGAAAATGAAAGCTCTGATCGGTTGCTACAGGTAACAAAGGCAGTTTTAATAAATCTGCCCCTTATGCGGCCATTTTGTAGGCAGAACTAAATTTCCCTCAATAAAAAAAAAAAAACTACATCCAGGAAGATTTATTCAAAATGGAGTCTTTACCATGACAACCAATCTGATACCAGGTCCTATCTTTATAATGACCTTGGAAAATAAAAGCTGCGACCTGACTGGTTGCTATGGAAAACACTTAAGGGCTTTTTCAAGACAACAAACTCCCATTCATGGCCATGAGGAGACCTGTGTACGCGGCCGCCATATATCGAAAGATCATAAAAGATTGTAAAAGAAAAATTCCCTTACGCACAACCAGTACTACCAAACCCTGCGCACATGTTTCCTGAGCAGATGTTCGTTTTCTATGCCGTGGATTTGGTCACATATTCGTCCAGTCTTTTCCAACCAGGGTGCCTCCAGCTGTAGCAAAACTACAACTCCCAGCACTGTTTTACTTACAGTGGGGCAAAAAAGTATTTAGTCAGCCACCAATTGTGCAAGCTCTCCCACTTTAAGGGTACGTTCAGACGAGCGGATTTACAGCGGATTTTACGCTGCAGATCCGTCGCTGAAGGACCTCTGTATGCTGCCTTTACATGTGCCTGCTCGGAGCGGCAATACGCCGCTACGTGCAGACACACTGGAGCAATGTGCAAGTCGCCGCGCATGTGCGGTGTACTCGCACACATCGCGGCCACTCCCCATGTGAGCCAGGCCAAGAGCTGCCACGATGTGCGTGTATACTGCGCATGCACGCGGCGACTCGCACATCGCAAGTGTGTCTGCTCATAGCAGCGTATTGCCGCTCCGAGCAGGCACATGTAATGCAGCATATAGGAGGTCCTTCAGCAGCGGATCCACAGCGAAATACGCATGGAAAATCCACTCGTCCTAATGTACCCTAGAAGACGAGAGAGGCCTGTAATTTTCATCATAGGTATACCTCAACTATCTATCAATCCCCAGTGGGCACTACAAAAAAATGGAAAACAAACATACCTTTCAGCCAATACTAACGGATCCGAAAAAATTGCACCTGTAACAGTACCTTCTGCACTCAAGCCAAAACTCTCCAAAACCAAATTTTAGCCAAAAGGCTACCCCAAAAAAAATCCTAAATGAAGCATACAACAAAACAAAATCACTAAAACAAGAGGACTGTTTAAAGGAGTACTCCGGCGAGCACTTTTCTCCTTTTAATCCGTCCGGGCTGCAAAATAAAAGAAAACAAACTTTCTCTTACCTGCCAACGAGCCCCCGGAGCTCCGGTACACTCCGGTACAGGTGTTCGGGCCCCGGGCTGTGTTCTTCTTACTTCCTGTTAGGCTGAAGCTCCATGTGACGTGCCGGGCTAACAGGAAGTAAGAAGAATACAGCCCGGGGACCGAACACCTGTACCGGAGTGTACCGGAGCTCCGGGGGCTCGTTGGCAGGTAAGAGAAAGTTTGTTTTCTTTTATTTTGCAGCCCGGACGGGATAAAATTAGAAAAGTGCGCGCCGGACTACTCCTTTAATACCAAAAGAAAGCAGAGAAAATCCTGAAAATCTAATCATACTCAATTTCATTACCACCTACAACTCCTCCCGCAACGCAATCCGCTCTGTCCTTCCAAAACACTGGCACATACTCCAATCCGATCCAGTCCTAGAGAACGCCTTTCCAAACAAACCAGGCATAACCTTCAGGAGAGCTCCAACACTATAAAACAGACTAGCCCTCAGCAGACTAAGACGCAACGCAACCTGCCACAACAATAACACCTATAAAAACAAAAACTAAAGGGGCATACAGATGCGAAACTACCATAAACCACCAACAAAAAAACGTTTTCCAACAAAACCACCAATGAAATATTCAACATCAATTTCTCTCTCAACTGCAAATCCAGCTACGTTATTTATCTGATCACCTGAATCTGCAACCAACAATACATTGGAAGAACCACCCAGGAGCTACATCTCCGACTCAACCAACACAGAAACGAAAAATCGCCCTCCAGAGCCTCCAGACATTGCTCAGAAAAACATCTGGACATAAAACAATTTAAAGGGGGTACTCCAGCCCTAAGACATCTTATCCCTTATCCAAATGATAGGGGATAAGATGTCTTACCGTGGGGGTCCCGCCGCTGGGGACCCCCGCAATCTTGCATTCGGCACCCACCTCTTTGAGCTGCACGCCGTTGGCGTGCAGCTCAAAGAGGTGGGTGCCGAATGCAAGATTGCGGGGGTCCCCATCGACGGGACCCCCACAGTCAGACATCTTATCCCCTATCCTTTGGATAGGGGATAAGATGTCTTAGGGCCGGAGTACCCCTTTAATCACCATATACCCCATCGATCAAATCACAACATTCAAAAAGGACAGGTTCTCAGCCCTAAAAACACAAAAAAATGTACTGGATTTACCGCATAGGAACACTTCAACCGCACGGTTTAAATGATGCCATAGAACTCATAATATAACCAACAAAATTCCCACTACCAATAAAACATAATAAAACCACCCAGCCATCCATACCTCCCATATTCTTCTCAAAATAATACACAATCCATACAACACACTAATTCACTAGTACAATAACGGCCCCTACTGGCCATGTGTAATCACTACAACTCTATCACACTTAAATGAGTATTCCAGGCAAAACCCTCCGGAAAGTTAAACAGATTTGTAAATTAATGGTAAAAAATTGCCCGGACCTTCTAAGTGAGTGAGTATAATTATAGGTATTTAGATAAATAATTCTCTGGAGCAATTAAAGGGGTAGTCCAGTGGTGAAAAACTTATCCCCTATCCTAAGGATAGGGGATAAGTTTGAGATCGCGGGGGGTCCGACCGCTGGGGTCCCCTGCGATCTCTCTGTACGGGGCCCCGGCTCTCCGCCGAGATAGCGGGTGTCGACCCCCGCACGAGGCGGCGGCCGACACGCCCCCTCAATACATCTCTATGGCAGAGCCGGAGATTGCCGGAGATTGCCGAAGGCAGCGCTTCGGCTCTGCCATAGAGTTGTATTGAGGGGGCGTGTCGGCCGCCGCCTCTTGCGGAGGTCGACACGCCCCCTTCCCGCGGGCTGTCGGGGCTCCGTACAGGAGATCGCAGGGGGCCCCAGCGGTCGAACCCCCCGCGATCTGCAACTTATCCCCTATCCTTAGGATAGGGGATAAGTTGCTCACCACTGAATCACCACTGGACTACTCCTTTAAGGTATAGTTGCATGCCCTAGTTTGACCTCGGTGTGTATCAATAATTGTGAGCTGCACATACACCCTTTTTTTTTTCTTAGATTTGTAAATTACTTCTATTAAAAAATCTTAATCCTTCCAATAGTTATTAGCTTCTGAAGTTTTCTGTCTAACTGCTCAATGATGATGTCACGTCCCGGGAGCTGTGCATGATGGGAGAATATCCCCATAGGAGCTGCACAGCTCCCGGAACGTGAGTCATCAGAAAGCAGTTACACAGAAAACAGCAACTCAACTTCAGAAGCTAATAACTATTGGAAGGATTAAGATTTTTTATAGAAGTAATTTACAAATCTGTTTTTTTTTTTATATATAAAAAAAAGTTTTGGCCTGGAATACCCCTTTAAACCTGCCTGTATTGCTTTAAAACGTTAATCTACTGTTACCACAAGCTTATGAATAACTTCCTCCCTTCTGTCAAACATAATCAACTGAACATTCTAATATAACCACAAAGTATATTAATTACTTCCATTCTGGCCATTATCCACATAACCTATTGACCTTTGCTGTCACTCAGAGTTAAAGGGGAACTCCCCTGCCCCAGCGTCTGGTACGTTTAGTTCAGAACGCTGGATGCGGGGTCTTGATGTCACGGCCATGCCCCCTCGTGATGTCACACCCCCTCAATGCAAGTCTATGGGAGGGGGCGTGGTGTGACGTCACGACCCCCGAAGCCCGTACCCAGCATTCGGAACTAAATGTTCTGGACAATGGGGCAGTGGAGTACCCCTTTAAATATACACTCACAAACTCTGGTCACCCATCCAAGCCTCAGCCAACCCTAAAGCTGCTTAACTTAAAAACCAACTCAGCCAGCCCCGTCATAGACCTTAAAGGGGTACTCCGCACCCCTAGACATCTTATCCCCTATCTCCTATGAGATCTCGGCTGCAGCACCCACCTGGACGGCTTCCACCTCACACCGGCAACACTGGAGGCTTCGGATCCCGACCACAATGGCGGACGAGCGTGACGTCACAACTCCGCCCCTGGAAGCCTGTGCTAGCATTTCTCCTGCGGTGTATATAGTAGTATATAGCAGTGTATACGGATAAAACTTTTTTTATATATCAACTGGCTCCAGAAAGTTAAACAGATTTGTAAATTACTTCTATTAAAAAATCTTAATCCTTCCAATAGTTATTAGCTTCTGAAGTTTTCTGTCTAACTGCTCAATGATGATGTCACGTCCCGGGAGCTGTGCATGATGGGAGAATATCCCCATAGGAACTGCACAGCTCCCGGGACGTGAGTCATCAGAGAGCAGTTAGACAGAAAACAACAACTCAACTTCAGAAGCTAATAACTATTGGAAGGATTAAGATTTTTTAATAGAAGTAATTTACAAATCTGTTTAACTTTCTGGAGCCAGTTGATATATAAAAAAAAAAGTTTTGGCCTGGAATACCCCTTTAATATCACCAACCATTCCCATTTTATTAAGGTGTATCCATATAAGTGGCCCACCCTGTATATCTTCGTGAAGACGTATATATATATATATATATATATATATATATCTATATATATATTATATATATATATATATATATATATATATATATATATATATATATATATATATATATATATTTATTTCCTATGAAAAAATGATATGCAAATTTTTCATGCAAAATTTCGCGAACATAGGATGAATAATCGGCAATATATTCGCGAAATATTGCAAATTCGAATATGGCCCCTGCCGCTCATCACTAATTTCTACATCGATTTCGGAAAAACTGCAGCGATTTATTACCCTTTGAATTACGGTTTTAGTACACCGTATTTTTTTTCTTTTTTTTTTTACATTACACTTCAGTGAACCACGTTTATGAGAATTTTCAGCCCGTTGAGCAAAATAATTTGGGACTTTTTTTTTTTTTAAACCAGTTTTGTAAGTCAGGTCCGGGCTGCTGGATGTTTGTGGTGTATGTGTGGGGCTTTGCAAAAATCCTGCAACAAAACTGCACATAATGTGAACGGACCTCAACTCACTTATGAGTCTAATCAGCTCACCTGGGTGATCTCCAGCAGCTTGATGAGATGACCAGGTGCAGTGATAAGACTCCACACCCTCTCTCTGCAAAGCCAGAGGATTGATGGAAAATGTAGGCAGCATTATAAAATCATATAAGTAATGGAATTGAAATCGGTAAGGCTGAAAACTCATTCCTGCCACTTCGGCTAAAACAGGTAAGCACAATACACAAGAACCTCTACATTATTCTCTAATAGCCTATGCTGCAATTTATATTTCATTTTTGCAGTTTTTAGCAATATTCCCCCAATGGATCTATAAGATGTAGAATTGTTACCTTGCACGTTCCGTCCATGGACGCAGAGAGTAGTAAGTGGCTGTACTGCTTTACAGGACACCACTGGACGCGGTTCACAGCGCCCGCATGCTCCCTCATCTCAAATACAACTTTTTTCGGAATTCCGCTGCTGCCGTATTTCACAGATAAATGAGGTCCAAGGTACTCGGAGACTCTGTAAATTTTCTTTGCCGAGTGGCTGATGTGGTCATGTGACTTTACGGATGTGTCACAATGAACCTCAGCGGCCATATTGGTTTGCTCCTGCCTTAGTCTTTTGGGAACGTAAGGCTTCACAACCCCTCCAGTGCTTGGCAGAGGTCTCTTCTGAGCGGGTAGGACAGGCATCTTTATGGGGGAATTACTAATTCCCTTGTATGTAGAATTATCCTTAGTATAGGACACAAGGCATTTATCAGTCAGACTGAAGTCTTTGCCAAAAGATGAGGATCCCCCTAAAGTATTCAGACCAGGCGGGGGTGGGGTAGCGTCACTTTGTTGCTGCAACAACACCGGATGCACAGGACGAGCTTCCGTGACTTGAGGCTCATGGGGCTGTCCACCATCTTCTGTGTCTGAATCAGAATCATCATACGCCACTAAGAAGTTCATCCTCAGGCTCCTAAAGAGAAATAGACAGAAATACGTCAGCATTGAACAGTGTGCCTCCAGCTGTTGCAAAACAACTCCCATGCTGTGAGTTGTAGTTTTACAACGGCTAGATGCACATTGTTTGTAAAACACTGGTATAGACATTGTATACTCTATAAATTTGTGCGTAAGCTTTCTACTATACTTGGTGTATCACATCAAGATCTCTGCTTGCAGTCAGTGAATGGGGACATCTATTGTTTACACTATACTGGCCAACTTTGCAAATTGGGCAACAGAGAAATAAAAATAAATAAAAAAGTGAAATATGAAATGGTGCAAATTATTTTTTGCTGTATGCCCTGCCCACTTACATAGGGTATTTAATGCCATGCATCACACTGAAAATAATTAATGCAGACCCCACACCAGACTTCATGAACATAGACCCCCCCCCCCCCCCCATAAACTAATGGAAAACCTGCTGTCTCTTGCATCACAAATACGGACACTAATAAAATGCTGACCCCTTAACCAAAGTGAAACTCTGGACTCCTGTAACAAACAGTGACCCCAAAACCTTTAGCAAACAAATAGAGATCCCCAAATCCTGTAATAAACAAATACGGATGCAGTAACAAACCAATTCAGACCCTCAGACCCCACAACAAACTAGTATGGACCCCTGGATCCCATATGGTGTCTGGTGGGGGGGTCTGTATTGGTTTGTTATGGTGTCTGGGGGGGTCTGTATTGGTTTGTTATGGTGTCTGGGGGGGGGGGTCTGTATTGGTTTGTTATGGTGTCTGGGGGGGGGGGGGTCTGTATTGGTTTGTTATGGTGTCTGAGGGGGGGGTCTGTACTGATTTTGTATGGTGTCGGGGGGGGGGGGGGGGGGGCGACACCATAACAAACCAATACAGTCCCCCGGACAACATAACTGCAGCTATAGAGGTACAACCTGCTTAACAGCTGCAGATTTGTTACAGTGTAGCTGAAGTCGACCCTACAGCAGTGTACAGGACACTAGATAAAGCCCCGGACATGTAGTAATAACCGGCCTGCACTATGACCCAGACCTCTGTATAACCGGCCTGCACTATGACCCGGACCTCTGTATAACCGGCCTGCACTATCACCCGGACCTCTGTATAACCGGCCTGCACTATGACCAGGACCTCTGTATAACCGGCCTGCACTATGACCCGGACCTCTGTATAACAGGCCTGCACTATGACCCGGACCTCTGTATAACCGGCCTGCACTATGACCCAGACCTCTGTATAACCGGCCTGCACTATGACCCGGACCTCTGTATAACCGGCCTGCACTATGACCCGGACCTCTGTATAACCGGCCTGCACTATGACCCGGACCTCTGTATAACCGGCCTGCACTATGACCCGGACCTCTGTATAACCGGCCTGCACTATGACCCGGACCTCTGTATAACCGGCCTGCACTATGACCCGGACCTCTGTATAACCGGCCTGCACTATGACCCGGACCTCTGTATAACCGGCCTGCACTATGACCCGGACCTCTGTATAACCGGCCTGCACTATGACCCGGACCTCTGTATAACCGGCCTGCACTATGACCCGGACCTCTGTATAACAGGCCTGCACTATGACCCGGACCTCTGTATAACCGGCCTGCACTATGACCCGGACCTCTGTATAACCGGCCTGCACTATGACCCGGACCTCTGTATAACCGGCCTGCACTATGACCCGGACCTCTGTATAACAGGCCTGCACTATCACCCGGACCTCTGTATAACCGGCCTGCACTATCACCCGGACCTCTGTATAACCGGCCTGCACTATGACCCAGACCTCTGTATAACCGGCCTGCACTATGACCCGGACCTCTGTATAACCGACCTGCACTATGACCCGGACCTCTGTATAACCGGCCTGCACTATGACCCGGACCTCTGTATAACCGGCCTGCACTATGACCCGGACCTCTGTATAACCGGCCTGCACTATGACCCGGACCTCTGTATAACCGGCCTGCACTATGACCCGGACCTCTGTATAACCGGCCTGCACTATGACCCGGACCTCTGTATAACCGGCCTGCACTATGACCCGGACCTCTGTATAACCGGCCTGCACTATGACCCGGACCTCTGTATAACAGGCCTGCACTATGACCCGGACCTCTGTATAACCGGCCTGCACTATGACCCGGACCTCTGTATAACAGGCCTGCACTATGACCCGGACCTCTGTATAACCCGCCTGCACTATGACCCGGACCTCTGTATAACCGGCCTGCACTATGACCCGGACCTCTGTATAACCGGCCTGCACTATGACCAGGACCTCTGTATAACCGGCCTGCACCTCTGTATAACCGGCCTGCACTATGACCCGAACCTCTGTATAACCGGCCTGCACTATGACCCGGACCTCTGTATAACCGGCCTGCACTATGACCCGGACCTCTGTATAACAGGCCTGCACTATGACCCGGACCTCTGTATAACAGGCCTGCACTATGACCCGGACCTCTGTATAACAGGCCTGCACTATGACCCGGACCTCTGTATAACCGGCCTGCACTATGACCCGGACCTCTGTATAACCGGCCTGCACTATGACCCGGACCTCTGTATAACCGGCCTGCACTATGACCCGGACCTCTGTATAACCGGCCTGCACTATGACCCGGACCTCTGTATAACCGACCTGCACTATCACCCGGACCTCTGTATAACCGGCCTGCACTATGACCCGGACCTCTGTATAACCGGCCTGTACTATGACCCGGACCTCTGTATAACCGGCCTGTACTATGACCCGGACCTCTGTATAACAGGCCTGCACTATGACCCGGACCTCTGTATAACCGGCCTGCACTATGACCCGGACCTCTGTATAACCGGCCTGCACTATGACCCGGACCTCTGTATAACACCCGGATATCACGAGGAGACCGCACACATACCGCTCAGTGTACACAGCGCCCTCTGACAGCCGCACTGCATGCCGGGAGCCGCTCCATGCCTTCACTGTATCACACAGCTCAGACTCTGTCCACCCACAAATCCGTTCCCCCGGAAACTAGAGCCGCGCACCTGAAGTTCCTCTCGCGATCATCCGCAGTTAATATCAGTTTATTCCATCAAATATCAGTGAATTATTATTATAAATCACTTTCATTCTGTCTCTCAGTTCATTTTTCAGCGCTTCAGCTTGGAGGTGTCCGCCATGGTTCTGAGTAGGAACCTTTGTGATTATCTCCAGTTCCCGCGGGGAGTGTATGTCGGCTGCACACTGGGCGGAGCCTGAGATTGCAGTATCCAGACACCGGCAGCTGGGATCACACGGGGAAGGCGGCGGATGACGGGTGAGGTGGGTGTCAGGCCCCGGGGGCCCCCGTGTAGTCACGTGTACCTGGTCACATGTCCCCCGCCGGCTCCTGTAGTCCTTATAGAGAGGTGTGAGCGGTCCTGGACTGTAATCATCTATAGGTCCATGTGTTATAGGAGCCCAATGTCCTGTATGTTATAGAACTGCCCAGTCAGCAGAATCTGCCATATGGCTCTGACGGGGTCAAAGGTCACACTGAAGGAGCAGCTGCCTCATGGCTGTTACTAAACTACAACCCCCAGCATGCCTCCAGCTGTTACTAAACTACAACCCCCAGCATGCCTCCAGCTGTTACTAAACTGACACTCCCAGCATGCCTCCAGCTGTTACTAAACTACAACTCCCAGCATGCCTCCAGCTGTTACTAAACTACAACTCCCAGCATGCCTCCAGCTGTTACTAAACTACAACTCCCAGCATGCCTCCAGCTGTTACTAAACTACAACTCCCAGCATGCCTCCAGCTGTTACTAAACTACAACTCCCAGCATGCCTCCAGCTGTTACTAAACTACAACTCCCAGCATGCCTCCAGCTGTTACTAAACTACAACTCCCAGCATGCCTCCAGCTGTTACTAAACTACAACTCCCAGCATGCCTCCAGCTGTTACTAAACTACAACTCCCAGCATGCCTCCAGCTGTTACTAAACTACAACTCCCAGCATGCCTTCAGTTGTTTGCAAAACTACAACTCCCAGCATGCCTGCAGCTGTTTCAAAACTACAACACACAGCATGTTTCCAGCTGTTATCAAAACTACAACTCCCAGCATGCCTGCAGCTGTTTGCAAAACTACAACACCCAGCATGCCAACGGCTGTCCGGGCTTGCTGTGAGTTGTAGTTATGCAACAGCTGGAGGCACATTGGTTGGAAAAGACTGATTGGTAGGAGTGTCAGCAGTGAAATATATGTATGGGTGTCTCTATGTATGTATATATGTAATGCTGTCCAGGCATGCTGGGAGTTGTAGTTTTGCTGGCAGTTTGCATTTTTATTAGCGTTTCTTTTATCCCATAGAAGTCTGTGGGAGAAAAAAAAAACATAGTGTCAGCAAACTGCAAGACTAAGCTTTAGGGTAATGTTCACACTATGAAATTCAGCAAGGAAAATGTTCTCATGGACATCTACATGGAAAATGGAGCAAAGATTATGTGGAATTGGCGCCTAGTTTCTGCATAATTTGCCATTGGCTGTCTGGGCATGCTGGGAGTTGTAGTCACACGCCCCCTGACGAAGCCCATACGCGAAACGTGCGTTGGGGTGTTGGTGCTTGGTGTTCCTGGCTTGTGGGTATATGACAGGTAGTTTCTTTAGGTATTTTTAGTTTCCAATTTTTGGGTTTCCATTTTGTCTATAATACTGTATTGCTGCTCCCTATCTCATATTTGTGTATGTTAGATGTTATATCTACATTGTACTATACTAGGAGTTTGCAGTTGTGTCAGTTGTACATTGTATATGCTCTCCATTGAATACCTACATTACCCATACCAGATTCACTGGCACTTATTGTCTCCTGCCCAAGGTTATCCTCTGCCTTTTTAATCATTTTAATTGTTTGTCTTATTTTGTCTAATAAAGATTGTCATACCTTTTGAAATATTAGTAGTATTGTGGGTCTCTTTGTTTTTTGGCTATATAGAGTTGTAGTCTTGCAACATCTGGATGCACGCTGGTTGCCTAGCTACAACTCCCAGCATACGTCTTTCTGTTTGCAAAACTACAACTCCCAGCATGCCCTGACAGACTGTCATACACATCTATACATGTAGATTATCCATTAGAAGGGTCAAAGATCATGGGGGGGGGCACTATAGGCTACAATGTATTAGTAACTAATAGATTTATTATTATTTTTATATAATTTCTAATCAGGATTCTCACACCTCAGGATTCGCTGATTTATTTGGCGTTAAATTAATCCGTCATCATGGCCGACCCTGTATCTGTTGACGCCCTCTCGCCCCTGGAGCTGTATAACCGGGTGTCAGAGCAGGGAGAGAAAGTCCGGGAACTGAAAACAGGAAAGGCACCGAAAGTGAGTATATGTGTATGTGACGTGTGTGTGTGTGATGTGTATGTTCTGTGTGTGACATGTATGTTCCGTACATGTGTGTGTGTGTGACATGTATGTTCTGTACATGTGTGTGTGTGTGTGACATGTATGTTCTGTACATGTGTGTGTGACATGTATGTTCTGTACATGTGTGTGTGACGTGTATGTTCTGTACGTGCGCGTGACGTGTATGTTCTGTACGTGTGTGTGACGTGTATGTTCTGTACGTGTGTGTGACGTGTATGTTCTGTACGTGTGTGTTCTGTACGTGTGTGTGTGACGTGTATGTTCTGTACGTGTGTGTGTGACGTGTATGTTCTGTACGTGTGTGTGTGACGTGTATGTTCTGTACGTGTGTGTGTGACGTGTATGTTCTGTACGTGTGTGTGTGACATGTATGTTCTGTACATGTGTGTGTGACGTGTATGTTCTGTACGTGTGTGTGACGTGTATGTTCTGTACGTGTGTGTGACGTGTATGTTCTGTACGTGTGTGTGACGTGTATGTTCTGTACGTGTGTGTTCTGTACGTGTGTGTGTGACGTGTATGTTCTGTACGTGTGTGTGACGTGTATGTTCTGTACGTGTGTGTGTGACGTGTATGTTCTGTACATGTGTGTGTGACGTGTATGTTCTGTACGTGCGCGTGACGTGTATGTTCTGTACGTGTGTGTGACGTGTATGTTCTGTACGTGTGTGTGACGTGTATGTTCTGTACGTGTGTGTGACGTGTATGTTCTGTACGTGTGTGTTCTGTACGTGTGTGTGTGACGTGTATGTTCTGTACGTGTGTGTGTGACGTGTATGTTCTGTACGTGTGTGTGTGACGTGTATGTTCTGTACGTGTGTGTGTGACGTGTATGTTTTGTACGTGTGTGTGTGACGTGTATGTTCTGTACGTGTGTGTGTGACGTGTATGTTCTGTACGTGTGTGTGTGACGTGTATGTTCTGTACGCGTGTGTGTGACGTGTATGTTCTGTACGCGTGTGTGTGACGTGTATGTTCTGTACGTGTGTGTGTGACGTGTATGTTCTGTACGTGTGTGTGTGACGTGTATGTTCTGTACGTGTGTGTGTGTGTGACGTGTATGTTCTGTACGTGTGTGTGTGACGTGTATGTTCTGTACGTGTGTGTGTGTGACGTGTATGTTCTGTACGTGTGTGTGTGTTTGTGACGTGTATGTTCTGTACGTGTGTGTGTGTGTGACGTGTATGTTCTGTACGTGTGTGTGTGACGTGTATGTTCTGTACGTGTGTGTGTGTGACGTGTATGTTCTGTACGTGTGTGTGTGACGTGTATGTTCTGTACGTGTGTTTGTGACGTGTATGTTCTGTACGTGTGTGTGTGACGTGTATGTTCTGTACGTGTGTGTGTGTGACGTGTATGTTCTGTACGTGTGTGTGTGTGTGACGTGTATGTTCTGTACGTGTGTGTGTGTGTGACGTGTATGTTCTGTACGTGTGTGTGTGTGACGTGTATGTTCTGTACGTGTGTGTGTGTGTGACGTGTATGTTCTGTGTGTGTGTGTGTGTGTGACATGTATGTTCTGTGTGTGTGTGTGTGACATGTATGTTCTGTGTGTGTGTGTGACATGTATGTTCTGTGTGTGTGTGACATGTATGTTCTGTGTGTGTGTGACATGTATGTTCTGTGTGTGTGTGACATGTATGTTCTGTGTGTGTGTGACATGTATGTTCTGTGTGTGTGTGACATGTATGTTCTGTACGTGTGTGTGTGTGTGACATGTATGTTCTGTACGTGTGTGTGACATGTATGTTCTGTACGTGTGTGTGACATGTATGTTCTGTACGTGTGTGTGTGTGTGACATGTATGTTCTGTACGTGTGTGTGTGTGTGTGACATGTATGTTCTGTACGTGTGTGTGTGACATGTATGTTCTGTACGTGTGTGTGTGTGTGTGTGACATGTATGTTCTGTACGTGTGTGTGTGTGTGTGTGACATGTATGTTCTGTACGTGTGTGTGTGTGTGTGACATGTATGTTCTGTACGTGTGTGTGTGTGTGTGTGACATGTATGTTCTGTACGTGTGTGTGTGTGACATGTATGTTCTGTACGTGTGTGTGTGTGACATGTATGTTCTGTACGTGTGTGTGTGTGACATGTATGTTCTGTACGTGTGTGTGTGTGACATGTATGTTCTGTACGTGTGTGTGTGTGACATGTATGTTCTGTACGTGTGTGTGTGTGACATGTATGTTCTGTACGTGTGTGTGTGTGTGTGTGACATGTATGTTCTGTACGTGTGTGTGACATGTATGTTCTGTACGTGTGTGTGACATGTATGTTCTGTACGTGTGTGTGACATGTATGTTCTGTACGTGTGTGTGACATGTATGTTCTGTACGTGTGTGTGACATGTATGTTCTGTACGTGTGTGTGACATGTATGTTCTGTACGTGTGTGTGACATGTATGTTCTGTACGTGTGTGTGACATGTATGTTCTGTACGTGTGTGTGACATGTATGTTCTGTACGTGTGTGTGACATGTATGTTCTGTACGTGTGTGTGACATGTATGTTCTGTACGTGTGTGTGACATGTATGTTCTGTACGTGTGTGTGACATGTATGTTCTGTACGTGTGTGTGACATGTATGTTCTGTACGTGTGTGTGACATGTATGTTCTGTACGTGTGTGTGACATGTATGTTCTGTACGTGTGTGTGACATGTATGTTCTGTACGTGTGTGTGACATGTATGTTCTGTACGTGTGTGTGACATGTATGTTCTGTACGTGTGTGTGACATGTATGTTCTGTACGTGTGTGTGACATGTATGTTCTGTACGTGTGTGTGTGACATGTATGTTCTGTACGTGTGTGTGTGTGTGTGTGTGACATGTATGTTCTGTACGTGTGTGTGTGTGACATGTATGTTCTGTACGTGTGTGTGACATGTATGTTCTGTACGTGTGTGTGTGACATGTATGTTCTGTACGTGTGTGTGTGTGTGTGTGTGACATGTATGTTCTGTACGTGTGTGTGTGTGACATGTATGTTCTGTACGTGTGTGTGTGTGTGTGTGTGTGACATGTATGTTCTGTACGTGTGTGTGACATGTATGTTCTGTACGTGTGTGTGACATGTATGTTCTGTACGCGTGTGTGACATGTATGTTCTGTACGCGTGTGTGACATGTATGTTCTGTACGCGTGTGTGACATGTATGTTCTGTACGCGTGTGTGACATGTATGTTCTGTACGCGTGTGTGACATGTATGTTCTGTACGCGTGTGTGACATGTATGTTCTGTACGCGTGTGTGACATGTATGTTCTGTACGCGTGTGTGACATGTATGTTCTGTACGCGTGTGTGACATGTATGTTCTGTACGCGTGTGTGACATGTATGTTCTGTACGCGTGTGTGACATGTATGTTCTGTACGCGTGTGTGACATGTATGTTCTGTACGCGTGTGTGACATGTATGTTCTGTACGCGTGTGTGACATGTATGTTCTGTACGCGTGTGTGACATGTATGTTCTGTACGCGTGTGTGACATGTATGTTCTGTACGCGTGTGTGACATGTATGTTCTGTACGCGTGTGTGACATGTATGTTCTGTACGCGTGTGTGACATGTATGTTCTGTACGCGTGTGTGACATGTATGTTCTGTACGCGTGTGTGACATGTATGTTCTGTACGCGTGTGTGACATGTATGTTCTGTACGCGTGTGTGACATGTATGTTCTGTACGCGTGTGTGACATGTATGTTCTGTACGCGTGTGTGACATGTATGTTCTGTACGCGTGTGTGACATGTATGTTCTGTACGCGTGTGTGACATGTATGTTCTGTACGCGTGTGTGACATGTATGTTCTGTACGCGTGTGTGACATGTATGTTCTGTACGCGTGTGTGACATGTATGTTCTGTACGCGTGTGTGACATGTATGTTCTGTACGCGTGTGTGACATGTATGTTCTGTACGCGTGTGTGACATGTATGTTCTGTACGCGTGTGTGACATGTATGTTCTGTACGCGTGTGTGACATGTATGTTCTGTACGCGTGTGTGACATGTATGTTCTGTACGCGTGTGTGTGTGTGACATGTATGTTCTGTACGCGTGTGTGTGTGTGACATGTATGTTCTGTACGCGTGTGTGTGTGTGACATGTATGTTCTGTACGCGTGTGTGTGTGTGTGACATGTATGTTCTGTACGCGTGTGTGTGTGTGTGACATGTATGTTCTGTACGCGTGTGTGTGTGTGTGACATGTATGTTCTGTACGCGTGTGTGTGTGTGTGACATGTATGTTCTGTACGCGTGTGTGTGTGTGTGACATGTATGTTCTGTACGCGTGTGTGTGTGTGTGACATGTATGTTCTGTACGCGTGTGTGTGTGTGTGACATGTATGTTCTGTACGTGTGTGTGTGTGTGTGACATGTATGTTCTGTACGTGTGTGTGTGTGTGTGTGTGTGACATGTATGTTCTGTACGTGTGTGTGTGTGTGTGTGTGTGACATGTATGTTCTGTACGTGTGTGTGTGTGTGTGTGACATGTATGTTCTGTACGTGTGTGTGTGTGTGTGTGTGACATGTATGTTCTGTACGTGTGTGTGTGTGTGTGTGTGTGACATGTATGTTCTGTACGTGTGTGTGTGTGTGTGTGACATGTATGTTCTGTACGTGTGTGTGTGTGTGTGTGACATGTATGTTCTGTACGTGTGTGTGTGTGTGTGTGTGTGACATGTATGTTCTGTACGTGTGTGTGTGTGTGTGACATGTATGTTCTGTACGTGTGTGTGTGTGTGTGACATGTATGTTCTGTACGTGTGTGTGTGTGTGTGACATGTATGTTCTGTACGTGTGTGTGTGTGTGTGACATGTATGTTCTGTACGTGTGTGTGTGTGTGTGACATGTATGTTCTGTACGTGTGTGTGTGTGTGTGACATGTATGTTCTGTACGTGTGTGTGTGTGTGTGTGTGTGTGACATGTATGTTCTGTACGTGTGTGTGTGTGTGACATGTATGTTCTGTACGTGTGTGTGTGTGTGTGTGTGTGTGACATGTATGTTCTGTACGTGTGTGTGTGTGTGTGACATGTATGTTCTGTACGTGTGTGTGTGTGTGTGACATGTATGTTCTGTACGTGTGTGTGTGTGTGTGACATGTATGTTCTGTACGTGTGTGTGTGTGTGTGACATGTATGTTCTGTACGTGTGTGTGTGTGTGTGTGTGTGTGACATGTATGTTCTGTACGTGTGTGTGTGTGTGACATGTATGTTCTGTACGTGTGTGTGTGTGTGACATGTATGTTCTGTACGTGTGTGTGTGTGTGTGACATGTATGTTCTGTACGTGTGTGTGTGTGTGACATGTATGTTCTGTACGTGTGTGTGTGTGTGTGACATGTATGTTCTGTACGTGTGTGTGTGTGTGTGACATGTATGTTCTGTACGTGTGTGTGTGTGTGTGACATGTATGTTCTGTACGTGTGTGTGTGTGTGTGACATGTATGTTCTGTACGTGTGTGTGTGTGTGTGTGTGTGTGACATGTATGTTCTGTACGTGTGTGTGTGTGTGACATGTATGTTCTGTACGTGTGTGTGTGTGTGTGTGTGTGTGACATGTATGTTCTGTACGTGTGTGTGTGTGTGTGACATGTATGTTCTGTACGTGTGTGTGTGTGTGTGACATGTATGTTCTGTACGTGTGTGTGTGTGTGTGACATGTATGTTCTGTACGTGTGTGTGTGTGTGTGACATGTATGTTCTGTACGTGTGTGTGTGTGTGTGTGTGTGTGACATGTATGTTCTGTACGTGTGTGTGTGTGTGTGTGTGTGTGACATGTATGTTCTGTACGTGTGTGTGTGTGTGACATGTATGTTCTGTACGTGTGTGTGTGTGTGTGACATGTATGTTCTGTACGTGTGTGTGTGTGTGTGACATGTATGTTCTGTACGCGTGTGTGACATGTATGTTCTGTACGCGTGTGTGACATGTATGTTCTGTACGCGTGTGTGACATGTATGTTCTGTACGCGTGTGTGACATGTATGTTCTGTACGCGTGTGTGACATGTATGTTCTGTACGCGTGTGTGACATGTATGTTCTGTACGCGTGTGTGACATGTATGTTCTGTACGCGTGTGTGACATGTATGTTCTGTACGCGTGTGTGACATGTATGTTCTGTACGCGTGTGTGACATGTATGTTCTGTACGCGTGTGTGACATGTATGTTCTGTACGCGTGTGTGACATGTATGTTCTGTACGCGTGTGTGACATGTATGTTCTGTACGCGTGTGTGACATGTATGTTCTGTACGCGTGTGTGACATGTATGTTCTGTACGCGTGTGTGACATGTATGTTCTGTACGCGTGTGTGACATGTATGTTCTGTACGCGTGTGTGACATGTATGTTCTGTACGCGTGTGTGACATGTATGTTCTGTACGCGTGTGTGTGTGTGACATGTATGTTCTGTACGTGTGTGTGTGTGTGTGACATGTATGTTCTGTACGTGTGTGTGTGTGTGTGACATGTATGTTCTGTACGTGTGTGTGTGTGTGTGACATGTATGTTCTGTACGTGTGTGTGTGTGTGTGACATGTATGTTCTGTACGTGTGTGTGTGTGTGTGTGTGTGTGACATGTATGTTCTGTACGTGTGTGTGTGTGTGTGTGTGTGTGACATGTATGTTCTGTACGTGTGTGTGTGTGTGACATGTATGTTCTGTACGTGTGTGTGTGTGTGTGACATGTATGTTCTGTACGTGTGTGTGTGTGTGTGACATGTATGTTCTGTACGTGTGTGTGTGTGTGACATGTATGTTCTGTACGTGTGTGTGTGTGACATGTATGTTCTGTACGTGTGTGTGTGTGACATGTATGTTCTGTGTATGTGTGCGGTGTGTGTTTGTAACAGCTGGAGGCACCCTGGTTGGGAAACGCTGTCGGACACACATCATAGGACTGGTTAGATAACACTTGTTGTTTTTTCTTTGCTTTAAAGGAGGAAATTGATGCCGCGGTGAAGCTTCTCCTGGCTCTGAAGGTTGACTACAAGAAGGCCACTGGCGAGGACTACAAGCCGGGCTCTCCACCCACCAGTGACACCGCGAATACCAACAATGGGCTGCCGGCCGCAAGTGACGGGGACGACTTTGTGGATCCATGGACTGTACAGACCGGCAGCGCCAAGGGGGTGGACTATGATAAACTTATAGGTGGGTGACGGACGGTAATGCAGAGGGGACTGCGAGGAGGAACCTGATACTCATGGTCATGGCTTCCAACTTGTATTAGGAAACTACAAATCCCAGCATATCCCCACCCCATATAGACAGATAGATAGATACATATAGTGGGGCAAAAAAGTATTTAGTCAGCCACCAATTGTGCAGGTTCTCCCACTTATAAAGATGAGAGGCTGTAATTATCATCATAGGTTATAACCTCAACTATGAGAGACAGAATGAGAGAAAAAATCCATAAAATCACATTGTCTGATTTTTAAAGAATTTATTAGCAAATTATGGTGGAAATAAGTATTTGGTCAATAACAAAAGTTCATCTCAATACTTTGTTATATACACTTTGTTGGCAATGACAGATGTCAAACGTTTTGTCTTCACAAGGTTTTGCTGGTATTTTGGCCCATTCCTCCATGCAGATCTCCTCTAGAGCAGTGATGTTTTGGGGCTGTCGCTGGGCAACACAGACTTTCAACTCCCTCCAAAGGTTTTATATGGGGTTGAGATCTGGAGACTGGCTAGGCCACTCCAGGACCTTGAAATGCTTCTTATGAAGCCACTCCTTTGTTGCCCGGGCGGTGTGTTTGGGACCATTGTTATGCTGAAAGACCCAGCCATGTTTCATCTTCAATGATGGAAGGAGGTTTTCACTCAAAATCTCACAATACATGGCCCCATTCATTCTTTCCTTTACACGGATCAGTCGTCCTGGTCCCTTTGCAGAAAAGCAGCCCCAAAGCATGATGTTTCCACCCCCCGTGCTTCACAGTAGATATGGTGTTCTTTGGATGCCACTCAGCATTATTTCTCCTCCAAACACAACGAGTTGAGTTTTTGCCAAAAAGTTCTACTTTGGTTTCATCTGACCATATGACATTCTCCCAATCCTCTTCTGGATCATCCAAATGCTCTCTAGCAAACTTCAGACAGGCCCGGACATGTACTGGCTTAAGCAGGGGTATACGTCTGGCACTGCATGATTTGAGTCCCTGGTGGCGTAATGTGTTACTGATGGTAGCCTTTGTCACTTTGGTCCCAGTTCTCTGCAGGTCATTCACTAGGTCCCCCCATGTGGTTCTAGGATTTTTGCTCACCGTTTTGTGATCATTTTGACACCACAGGGTAAGATTTTGCGTGGAGCCCCATATCGAGGGAGATTATCAGTGGTCTTGTATGTCTTCTATTCTCTAATAATTACTCCCACCGTTGATTTCTTCACACCAAGCTGCTTGCCTATTGCAGATTCAGTCTTCCCAGCATGGTGCCGGTCTACAATTTTGTTTCTGGTGTCCTTCGACAGCTCTTTGGTCTTGGCAATAGTGGAGTTTGTAGTGTAACTGTTTGAGGTTGTGGACAGGTGTCTTTTATACTGATAACAAGGTCAAACAGGAGCCATTAATACAGGTAACGAGTGGAGGACAGAGGAGACTCTTAAAGAAGAAGTTACAGGTCTGTGAGAGACAGAAAGGACCAAATACTTATTTTCCACCATAATTGCAAATAAAAATCAGACAATGTGATCTTATGGATTTTTATTTCTCATTATGTCTCTCATTGTTGAGGTTATAACCTATGATGAAAATTATAGGTCTCTCTCATCTTTTTAAGTGGGAGAACTTGCACAATTGGTGGCTGACTAAATACTTTTTTGCTCCACTGTAGATAGATATGAGATCTAAGATATAGATAGAATTTTTTACAAATCTAAATTTTTCATAACTTTTCCACAGTTCGGTTTGGGAGCAGCAAAATTGACCAGGATCTTATCGATCGAATAGAACGTGTTACCGGGAACAAGGCGCATCACTTCTTACGGAGAGGAATCTTCTTTTCACACAGGTGTGACTTGTTCTCTTCTTAAAGTTAAAGGGGTACTCCGCTGCTCAGCGTTTGGAACAAACAGTTCTGAACGCTTGAGCCGGGAGCTCGTGACATCATAGACCCGCCCCCTCATGATGTCACGGCCCGGGGAGCGTGTATTTTTTCGCATTTCGGAGTGCCACCGCTTATTATTTGTGTGTGTGTGTGTATGTGTGTATATACACTTGAGAAAGCCAGCGTGAGGCTGGAGAAACGTAGTCTCTCACATCATGGAATAAATTCACCTTTCCTTTGAAGTC
Source organism: Hyla sarda (assembly GCF_029499605.1). Taxonomy (NCBI): domain Eukaryota; kingdom Metazoa; phylum Chordata; class Amphibia; order Anura; family Hylidae; genus Hyla; species Hyla sarda. The sequence goes on from NC_079199.1 coordinate 13,996,298, forward strand.
TACCTGTGGTGTGCTGCTTCTATATTTTTCTATCTATATATATATATATATATATATATATATATATATATATATATATATGTGTGTAAATATATAATATAAAATTATTTTTTTATTTATTTACTTCTATTTATTTTTTTGTTTTATATATTAGGGACATGCACCAGATTCTGGATGCAGTCGAAAACAAGAAGCCATTTTACCTCTATACTGGACGGGGGCCATCTTCAGATTCCATGCACGTCGGTCACCTCGTTCCATTCATCTTCACCAAGTAAGCATCTGATTCTTAGACTACGGCTGCACAACAACTACAGCCGTGCAGCATCAGGTCACACAACAAAAAATGTTTGTGTGGTTTTGTAAAATGTTTTTGTGGCTGTCGCATAACAATGTAATCTGACTGTAAGAAAAGAAGAAGGCAGTTTGTGAACAAAAGGCGATCACATGTAACATAAAGCTGAAGGTCAATGCCGGCAGGGACAGCTTTGCCTATAGGCAAAATAGGCAGCTGCCTAGAGTGTACTCTTGATGGGGGGGGGGCGCCACTCTGCCCGCAGCAATAAAGTTAGCAAGTATCCTAAGCATCTGCCCATCCAGAAAACCCCACCAAAACCCCTGATTGATAACATTAGGAGGAGGTTTGTTCCAGTGTGTCATCCCAGCAGTAAGGTGGGGCGTGTCAAAAGGCAGAGCCAAGGGGCGGCAAAATTAGCTTTTGTCTAGGGTGGCAAAAATCCTTGCACTAGGCCTGACTGCTGGCAAAGTCCATTGCAACCAAAAATCTGTAAGTTTGGATTTTTTTGCATTAGTTGCGTCATTTTTAGGCTAAGCCTACAGAGTGACCATAATTCGCAGTGTCCGTGCCTCTATCATAGCTAATGAACGTGAATGTGGTCCTGATACAACCCGCAAGTTTCAGCGCCCATTAACAAAAATATGTTACATTCACTTTTAAAGGGGTACTGCAGCAAAAAGTAACTGATGAAGTGTCTGATCACGGGGGTCCGACTACTGGAAACCCCCACAATCTCATGTACAGGCTGCAGCTCTTTGAAAAGAGCGCATGCTGGGGAAGGCAAGCTTATGGCAGACTGTAACATAAAAGTCCCCTTCCAATAGATCAGTGTTATACCATAGTATGACATTGAACTGTATGATTGCTCATTCAAATTCCCTAGTGGGGGGGGCTTAAAAAAAAAAAAAAAAAAAAGAAGTGTAAAAAATAATAAAATAAAAAAGTAGAGAAAGATAAAATGTTTTTAAAACTATAAAAAAAAAGAAAAAAGAAAAGTTCCCCGATAATATTACATTTAAATTGCCCTCTCTTTAAAAAAAAAAAAAAAAAAAAAACATTTCTGGTACTGCAGAATCCACAATTTTCCAAACTATTAAATTATAACATTATCAATCCTGCTGGGTGAACAGCGTAAACCAAAAATGTTAATGCATTAAAATTTAGAATTTCAAACCTGCCTTTTTTGTGAAGACATCACAGAAGAAAAGGAATAAAAAGCAATCAAAAAGTTCAATCTACGTTAAATTGGTACATATAGAAACCACAGATGATGGCGCAGAAAATGAGCCCCAACACAGCTTTGCAGGGGGACAATTAAAAAAAGTTATAGGGGTCAAAACAGGGTAATTTTAAAGAAATACTGTAGTGGAAAATAACTTATCCCCTATCCAAACGATAGGGGATAAGTTATAGATCACGGGGGATCCGACTGCTGGGAACCCCCGCGATATCCTGTATGGGGCCCCAGCAGTCTGCAGGAAGGGAGCATTCCGTCCCCGCATGACGTGGCAGCCGACACTCCCCTCCATGTATCTCTATGGGATCCAGGCGGGGGCTTGTTGGCCGCAACGTCATGCAGGGGACGAACATGCCTCCTTCCTGCAGACTGCTGGGGCCCTGCACAGGAGATCACGGGGGGTCCCAGCGGTCAAAAAAAAAACACCCCACGATCTATAACTTATCCCTATCGTTTGGATAGGGGATAAGTTATTTTCCACTACTTTTTTTTTATATTTATTTTTATATTCAGAAACTATATAAATCATACGGACCTAAAGAACCAAAATAACAATCAGTTTGACTGCACGGGTAACGGCATAAAGAAGAACTGAAATGCTAACCACCCCCAAATTTGCCCATTTTTTTATTATTATTATTTTTTTTATGTTTTCAATCTTGCCTCACAAAATATACAGACACACATATATCTATATTTTTTTTTTTATTTTGTTTGGATAAATTTTATTTTATTTTTTTATATGAACAAAAGGAAGTACGATTGGTCTACAAAGTACGATCAGTCCAGCAAATAAACAGCCATCATATGGTCCTCCAAATAAATGTTGTGGTTATTAAAAAGTGAAAAAAAAAAATATATATATATATATATATATATATATATATATATATATATATATAAAAATGCAAAAACGAAAATGAAGGGGTTATGATGCCATCTCGCGTCCCCGCAATCTTTGATCACATGACTGAGTTGCAGTGAAACCCTAGCCTTCTGGGTCAGCCTTTGTATAAGGACTAGTCAACAATGTAGCTTTACAGAGGCGGCAAATTACAGGTAACCTGTCTATTGCGTAGTTAAGGTGAGTTATTATTCGCTGTGTTCGTGTGATGACAACTCCTAAAAACTGTTACATTATTGGACAATGTTTCCCAACCAGGGTGCCTCCAGCTGTTGCAAAACTACAACTCCCAGCATGCCCGGACAGCCAAAGGCTGTCCGGGCATGCTGGGAGTTGTAGTTTTGCAACAGTCGGAAACACACTGGGCTAACAGCTTCCTGCGCTATTTCCAGGTGGTTGCAGGAAACATTTAACGTCCCGCTGGTCGTCCAGATGACGGACGATGAGAAGTATCTGTGGAAAGACTTGACCCTAGAGAAAGCCTATCAGTACACAATAGAAAACGCCAAGGACATCATAGCGTGCGGCTTCGATGTTAACAAGACCTTCATCTTCTCTGACCTGGAATACATGGGGTAAGTGACTCGTCTTATTGTATCTAGGGGGGCGGTTTATAATTCAAGAATCCTTGGAATGCCATTTAAATGGGTACTGTCACTTTAAAAAAAAAAAAAAATGAAAAAAGTTTGTAGAGATATGTGAACAGTTCTGATCAGCCGCAGTGCAGCCAATCACAAGAAAGAGAAATGGGGAGTCCACGGTAAGCGCGTTCTCCCCCAACATGTGTCACATGACCGAGACAAATTTACATTGTAAGTCTATGGGTTCGTCCTGGTGGCCGGCCGAGAGCGGAAGGAAAAGCGCCAAGCCACGCGCTCATCTCCTGGGTCGTTCTAGTGATCTGTCAGGGTCTGAACACTCAGACCCCGTTTGATGAAAACTTCTTTAGGACATGTCAAAAGTTTTTTTTTTTTTTTAAAGGGACAGGTATACTTTTATTTACTTTGGAAATTGTATCAGGAAAATATATGGTAAATTTTCATATCTTTGTATCTAACAGGATGAGTTCAGGTTTCTACAAAAATGTCGTCCGAGTCCAGAAACATGTAACGTTCAACCAAGTTAAAGGGATATTCGGCTTTACAGACAGTGACTGCATCGGTAGGTTGATATGTGCTGATCCCTGATGTCACCCGTCTGCTGGGTGTAGTAGTACTGGCCTGTAGTGACCAGGGATAGTACAATTGTCCCAATTGATCTTGGTTCTTCATGGTTCTATTGTCAGGTAAAATCAGCTTTCCTGCTATTCAGGCTGCACCGTCCTTCAGCAGCTCCTTCCCGGAAATATTCAATGGCAGAAAAGATATTCAGTGTCTCATTCCGTGCGCCATCGACCAGGTATAAAACTTACTTTTACACCCATCTGCACAGCATCCCAATACTTTACACCCATCTGCACAGCATCCCAATACTTTACACCCGTCTGCCCAGCATCCCAATACTTTACACCCGTCTGCCCAGCATCCCAATACTTTACACCCGTCTGCCCAGCACCCCAATACTTTACACCCGTCTGCCCAGCATCCCAATACTTTACACCCGTCTGCCCAGCATCCCAATACTTTACACCCGTCTGCCCAGCATTGTGTATATGTAAAGTATTGGGATGCTGGATGTAAAGTATTGGATGGATCAGATGGATGTAAAGTATTGGGATCCCAATACTTTACACCCATCTGCCCAGCATCCCAATACTTTACACCCATCTGCACAGCATCCCAATACCTTACACCCATCTGCACAGCATCCCAATACTTTACACCCATCTGCACAGCATCCCAATACCTTACACCCATCTGCACAGCATCCCAATACTTTACACCCATCTGCACAGCATCCCAATACCTTACACCCATCTGCACAGCATCCCAATACTTTACACCCGTCTGCACAGCATCCCAATACCTTACACCCGTCTGCACAGCATCCCAATACTTTACACCAGTGTTCTCCAAGGCCTTCTAGTGGTTGCAAAATGGCAACTTCCATCGTGCCATGACAGCCTCCTGCTCTCAGGACATAATGGTAGTTGAAGTTTTGTAACCATTAAAGAGCCGTAGGTTGAGGAACATTGCTTTACCGGTATCGGGATGCTGGTTGTTAAGGATACAGTTATGTTTGTTTTAATTATTGCATAGAGACAAAGAGGGGATTTGAAATAAAGTACAGTGGTCCCTGAAGTTACAATATTAATTGGTTCCAGGACGACCATTGTATGTTAAAACCATTGTATGTTGAGACCAGAACTCTATGGAAGCCTGGTAATTGGTTCTGAAGCCCCAAAATGTCATCCAAAAATAGGAAAAAGTGAGGATTAAAGATAAATAAGTAGATAACTAATATAGATAAAGCAAATCCTTACATAGAAAAGTAATAAGGATCTGCTGGAGCTGTAATCACTGTCTATGTAGAGGACAAGAGCTTCTTCAGGGTCCTGTACAGTACACGCAATGTCCTAATAAAGTAACATGGAGCCGCCCTCACCTGGAGTCCAAAGGAGTAGCTGACGCTGGTACAGGTAAAGAGTACAGAACATGTAATATCTCCCTGTACTGTAGGGGGCGCTACCAGACACCAGTCAGTACATACACTTCAGTAATACAGGTAAAGAGTACAGAACATGTAATACCTCTTTGTACTGTAGGGGACGCTACCAGACACCAGTCAGTGCATACACTTCAGTAGTACAGGTAAAGAGTAGTACAGAACATATTATACCTCCCTGTACTGTAGGGGGCGCTACCAGACACCAGTCAGTGCATACACTTCAGTAGTACAGGTAAAGAGTAGTACAGAACATATTATACCTCCCTGTACTGTAGGGGGAGCTACCAGACACCAGTCAGTGAATGCACTTCAGTAATACAGGGGTTTTACCAGTGAATGCCCATTCTGATTGGTCAGATCTTCCGGCCATTGACAGGTATCACAGATCTGGACTGTCTGTACATTGTATGCTGAGTCTGGTTTCAGGTTAAAATGGTCCAGAAAACATTGTAAGTTGGGGGATCACTGTGTATATTTTATATATATATATATATATATATATATATATATATATATATATATATAAAACTTCTCTATTGCGCTGCCATGTCTGATTACCATATTACCATGCAATAATAAAATAATGTTTTTATATTCCAGGATCCGTACTTCAGAATGACCCGGGATGTGGCCCCCAGGATCAGCTACCCTAAACCGGCCTTGATGCATTCTACCTTCTTTCCTGCCTTGCAAGGGGCACAGACAAAAATGAGCGCCAGCGATCCCAATTCTTCCATTTTCCTCACAGACACTCCCAAACAGATAAAGAATAAGGTACAGCTCTGATGATAATAAAATGGGGGCAAATGTCAGGTGCATGAAAACTGTACGCCAGCAAATGGAGTCGCTATGGTTTTGGGTTAGATATCAGTTTAAAGGTGTACTCCGCTGCTCAGCATTTGGAATAAACTGTTCCGAACGCTGGAGCCAGCAGCTCGTGACGACATAACCCGCCCCCTCATGATGTCATGCCCCACCCCCTCAATGCAAGTCTATGGGAGGGGGTGTGACGGCTGTCACGCCCCCTCCCATAGACTTGCATTGAGGGGGTGGGGTGTGATGTCACAAGGGGGCGGGGCTATGACGTCACAAGCTCCCGACTCCAACATTCGGAACAGTTCCAAACGCTGAGCAGCGGAGTACCCCTTTAAGGCAGCACCTTATTGCACATTCACAATACAGCATTCAATGTGACATATAGTGAGAGGCAAGTGGTTATACTATATGGGCCCCATAGATTACTGGGGTTGTTATATTCTGGTTCTTTAAAGGGGTACTCCGCTTCTAAACATCTTATCCCCTATCCAAAGGATAGGGGATAAGATGTCTGATCGCTGGGGTCCTGCCGCTGGGGACCCCCGCGATCTCCCTGCTACACCCAGCATTCGTTTAGGGCGTCAAGTGCAGCGCCGGAGGCTCGTGATGTCACAGCCACGCCCCCTCAATGCAAGTCTATTGGCGGGGGCGTGACGGCCGCCACGCCCCCTCCCATAGACGTTCATTTAGGGGGCGTGGCTCTGACGTCACGAGCCGGGGCATGACTGTGACATTGCGAGCCTCCGCCCCGCATCGCCAGTCAGCTGGCACGTAACAAAGTTCTCTCTGTGCACCGGATGTCTGGGGTGCCGCAGCAGAGATCGCGGGGGTCCCCAGCAGTCTTTGCAGTATAGAGTACGTCTCAGCATCAATAATATAACTCTCGTACTTTTTTCCTTTTTATCAGGTCAATAAGCATGCGTTTTCAGGGGGGAAAGATACCATTGAAGAACACCGGAAATATGGTGGCAACTGCGAAGTCGACGTCTGTTATATGTACTTGACTTTCTTCCTTGAAGACGACGAGAAGCTCGAAAAAATTAAGCAGGTACGACGGAAGCATACGTAGTGGTTACTATGAATGCACATACAGCATGTGACTGTTCACCTGGTGAAAAACTACTACTCCCAGCATGCCTTCCCCAACCTGTGTCTCTTCAGCTGTAACAAACTACAACCCCCAGCATGCCCTCCCTAATCTATAGCTCCCCAGCTGTTGCAACTCCTATCATGCCCTGACTCTTTGGAGAGGCAGAGATGAAAACAAGAGTATCAGCTCACTGAGGGATCAGGTTACAGCTGCCCATAGTACACTATCAAGGAGGAGAAATCTGCAAAGTGAAACAGAGTTAGAGAGACACACAGAAGTTCCTAAAGTTCTAGTGTTAGGCTGCGTTCACTCGGCCATCTAGACCCGTCCCGTTCTTCTGTCAAAAATAAAAACGGACTTTAAAAAAAAAACTGAATATAGCGGATGCAAACGGATGTTATCCGTTTGGATCCATTATTGTTCAGTTAATAAAAAAAATGTGTTTGTTCTGAGCATGCTCAGAAGTAAAAACTGATCAAAAAACTGATGCAAACGGATGACCGTAAAGGCTCATCCGTTTTCCCTAGACGTCAATGTTAAATTTACTGTATCCGTTCTTTTCTTCCGTTTTTTTGACAGGAGAAAAAATACTGCAGGCACAGTCTTCTCCCGTAAAAAAAATGGAAATGAACGCAGACGGGTGCAAACGGATGTGAAAGGATTGTAAAAAAAAAAAAAAAAATCCCATTGACTTCAATGGGATTATTTTACAACCGTTTGTAATCCGTTTACAAGCGGCAACAATGGAACCTAAACTGGGAGAAAAAAAAATAACAGACGGCCGTGTGAACGCACCCTTTTTTTTCACCCCAGCGCTGGATTCACAGCCTACACTGTTCAGTGCTGCTCTATAATGTCCTTTATGCTGCTGCTTTTTAAGGGTGTGCTAGAGAGATATAGGGGTGCAGGATCCCCTCTTCTTCGAGGAGCAGCTAATTTACACCCACTAGATCAGTGTTTCCCAGCCAAAACAGTTGCAAAACAACAACTCCCAGCATGCCCGGACAGCCAACGGCTGTCCGTGCATGCTGGGAGTTGTAGTTTAGCAACAGCTGGAGGCACCCTGTTTGGGAAACACTGCACTAAATGATGGTAATGTAAAAATTACAGATGAAGCTTAATAGGGGAAAACTGATGGAAAATTCCATATACGAGATATATATTGGATGGAAATATTGCTAATCCTATTGTACACACATCACAGCTGATTCCGAAAATTCACCTGTAAGGAGGATCGCAGTACAAAACCAGCGGTGTAGAACTAAAAGTGTCAGCATATCCTACAAGCCTGCGATGGTCAGAAGTCTGATGTAGAGAGACACCCAGCGTATAGTGGCACACATACTCACCACCCAGTGATAAAGAAACATTCTATTTTAGATGTAGCAGAGTTAAAGGGGTACTCTGTTGGAAAACATTTTTATTTTTATTTTATTTTTTATCAACTGGTGCCAGAAAGTTAAACAGATTTGTAAATAACTTCTATTAAAAAATCTTAATCCTTCCAGTACTTATTAGCAGCTGTATGCTACAGCGAAAATTCTTTTCTTTTTTAATTTCTTTTTTATCTTGTCCACAGTGCTCTCTGTCGACACCTGATGCCCGTATCAGGAACTGTCCAGAGCAGGAGAAAATCCCCATAGCAAACCTATGCTGCTCTGGACAGTTCCTGACACGGACAGAGGTGTCAGCAGACAGAGAGCACTGTGAACAAGACAAAAAAGAAATTCAAAAAGCAAAGAATTTCCTCTGTAGCATACAGCTGCTAATAAGTACTGGAAGGATAACGATTTTTTAATAGAAGTCATTTACAAATCTGTTTAACTTTCTGGCACCAGTTAATAAAAAAAAAAAAAGTTTTCCACTGGAGTACCCCTTTAAGTTTGTCCTGCAGCTAGTCCTTTCCATCCACCATGATTAAAGAAGTTATCCAGGAATAGAAAAACAGAGCCAATTTCTTCTGAAAACAGCGCCGCACCTCTCCTTAGGTTGTTGCACCAGTTAATAAAAAAAAAAAAAAAAAAAGTTTTCCACTGGAGTACCCCTTTAAAGGCGTTATCCAGGAAAAAACTTTTTTTTATATATCAACTGGCTCCAGAAAGTTAAACAGATTTGTAAATTACTTCTATTAAAAAATACTTTCAGTACTTATGAGCTTTTGAAGTTAAAGTTGTTCTTTTCTGTCTAAGGGCTCTCTGATGACACCTGTCTCGGGAACCGCCCAGTTTAGAAGCAAATCCCCATAGCAAACCTCTTCTAAACTGGGCAGTTCCCAAGACACGTGTCATCAGAGAGCACTTAGACAGAAAAGAACAACCTTAACTTCAGAAGCTCATAAGTACTGAAAGGATTAAGATTTTTTAATAGAAGTAATTTACAAATTTGTTTAACTTTCTGGAGCCAGTTGAGATATATATATATATATATATATATATATATATATATATATATTTAAAAAAAAGTTTTTTCCTGGAATACCCCTTTAAGTTTGTCCTGCAGCTAGTCCTTTCCATCCACCACGATTAAAGAAGTTATCCAGGAATAGAAAAACAGAGCTAATTTCTTCTGAAAACAGCGCCACACCTCTCCTTAGGTTGTGTATGGTATTACAACTTGGCACCATTCACTTCAATGGAAATGAGTTGCAATACCACACACAACCTGATGACTGGAGTGGCGCTGTTTTTGGAACACTGACCATGTCTATGTGCATTTTGTATAGTTTACGCCAGTGTTTCCCAACCAGGGTGCCTCCAGCTGTTGCAAAACTACAACTCCCAGCATGTAGTAGTTTTGCAACTGCTGGAGGCACCCTGGTTGGGAAACACTGGTCTACGCCGTAGTAATGACTTTATTGTCGTATATTTCAGGATTACACCAGTGGAGCTTTGCTAACGGGAGAACTAAAGAAAATCTTGATAGAGACTTTACAGCCGATGATCTCAGCGCACCAGGAGCGCAGGAAGCAGGTGACGGAGGACGTGGTCAAACAGTTCATGACGCCAAGGAAGCTGGACTTTAACTTTTAGCCACTTTTACAATGTTGGCGGCCGCAGAACCAGTCACAGTCCGGCGTCTGCATCGCATCGTGATCCGAGTATTAGCCATAAGCTGGGATCATTTTACCGTACTCCATGAAGTTACATTGTAAATCATTGCAATAAACCCGTTCTACTGATGTTATTTACATGACCGTTCTTTTTTATTATTATTTTAATTAAGTGATACATACTACATCAAAAAATATCAATACATACTACATCAAAAAATATCAATAGGATCAAAAAGAATAAAAAGCACAATAAATTTGGCTTAATTAACAAATACCATCTTCCATACTATTGAATATACTAAAAAATTAAACAAGGGTTAAGAAGAAATTAGAAAAAAAAAAAAAGAACACAAAAGAAAAAAGATATATAAAGGAGCTAACCTCAAAGATAAGCAGATTTGTAAATTACTTCTATTTAAAAATATTAATCCTTCCAGTACTTTTTAGGGGCTGTATACTACAGAGGAAATGCTTTACTTTTTAGATTTCTCTGATGTCATGACCACAGTGCTCTCTGCTGACCTCTGCTGTCCATTTTAGGAACTGTCCGGAGCAGTATATGTTTGCTATGAGGATTTTCTCCTGTTCGGGACAGTTCTTAAAATGGACAGCAGAGGTCAGCAGAGGGCACTGTGGTCATGACATCAGAGAAATCTAAAAAGTAAAGCATTTCCTCTGTAGTATACAGCCCCTAAAAAGTACTGGAAGGATTAAGATTTTTCTAATAGAAGTCATTTACAAATCTGTTTAACTTTCTGGCACCAGAGTTATAAAAAAAAAAAAAAAAAAAAAGTTTTCCACGGGAGTACCCCTTTAACTTTCTATTATCTGTTTCTTGAATCAATAAACTGAAACCATTTAGCCCACCTTGCACTCGATAATGAGTGGAGGCTATTGAGCGCTCCATTAAAGGGGTGCTCCTCTGGAAAAACATTTTTTTTTAAATCAACTGTTTCAGAAAGTTAAACAGATTTGTAAATTACTTCTATTTAAAAATGTTAATCCTTCCAGTACTTATCAGCCGCTGTATGTTCCACATGAAGTTCTTTTCTTTTTGAATTTCCTTTCTGTCTGACTGCAGTGCTCTCTGCTGACACCTCTGTCCATTTTAGGAACTGTGCAGAGCAGGATAGGTTTGCTATGGGGATTTACTCCTACTCTGGACAGTTCCTAAAATGGACAGAGGTGTCAGCAGAGAGCACTGTGGTCATACAGAAAGGAAATTCAAAAAGAAAAGAATTTCCTGTGGATCATAACAGCAGCTGTGATAAGTACTGGAACGATATAGATTTTTTTTAATAGAAGTAATTTACACATCTGTTTAACTTTCTGGCACCAGTTGATTTAAAATTTTTTTTTTTTTTTAAATATATCAACTGGCTCCAGAAAGTTAAACAGATTTGTAAATTACTTCTATTAAAATCTTAATCCTTCCTGTAGTCATCAGCTGCTGAAGTTGAGTTGTTCTTTTCTGCCTGACCACAGTGCTCTCTGCTGACACCTCTGACTGTGTCAGGTACTGTCCAGATTAGAAGCAAATCCCCACAGAAATCCTTTCCTGCTCTGGACAGTTCCTGACATGGACAGAGTTGTCAGCAGAGAGCACTGTGGTCAGACAGAAAAGAACAACTCAATGCTTCCAGTAGTTATGAGCTGCTAAAGTTGAGTTATTCTTTTCTGTCTGACAACAGTGCTCTCTGCTGACAACTCTGTCCGTGTCAGGAACTGTCCAGAGTAGGAAAGGATTTCTGTGGGGATTGGCTTCTAATCTGGACAGTACCTGACACAGTCAGAGGTGTCAGCAGAGAGCACTGTGGTCAGGCAGAAAAGAACAACTCAACTTCAGCAGCTGATAACTACAGGAAGGATTAAGATTTTTCAATAGAAGTAATTTACAAATCTGTTTAACTTTCTGGAGCCAGTTGATATAAAAAAAAGTTTTTCCTGGAATACCCCTTTAAACAGTTGACATGTGTACCATTTATAATTTGAAGTACACTCGGAAGTTTCTCCGTCTTCCAGTTTGGTTTAGAAGGGCTATCTCCGGACCCCAGGGAAATGATGAACCCGTTATGTTACGTGGCAGCCGCCACGCCCCCTCCCATAGACTTGCATTGAGGAGGCGTGGTGTGACGTCACTAGGGGGCGTGTGCATGACATCACGACCCTCGCTGACTGCACCCAGCGTTCAGAACAAAATGTTCCGGACGCTGCGGCAGTGGAGAACCCCTTTAAAGACTCGAGGGCAAGGCGAATGGACCACAACATGTTTTCCCCTGACCTTGCTGATGATTCTTCTTCAATTTTGACCCATGACTGTGCCTGTTTAAGTATTGATTAGGGATCGACCGATTATCGGTTTGGCCGATATTATCGGCCGATATTCACGATTTTGGACATTATCGTATCGGCAATTAACTTGCCGATAATGCACCCCCGTGCGCCGCGCCGCACCCGTAGCCTACCGTGGTTTTGGGTGAAAAACCGTATTAAACCGTGTACATTTATTTTTTAACATGGGAGTAAATGGGAACGGTACAGACCTGTATGTGCGTACGGTTCCATCCGGTTTTCACCATACAGTTTTTGACTTTCCACTGTTTTTTTTTTTTTTTTTCTTGGAATTTCAATCAGACAAGTGAAACTTTATTCATAATGGAGTGAAAAGTTAAAAATGTATACGTTTTCTTCTTATAAAACGGATGCAACCGGACATCATTTTTCAAACCGTATACGGTTTTTAACTTTAAATTTATACACACGTTATGATACAGTTTAGTCAGGTTTTAAGGAATCCGTTTTTCATCAAAAACATTGACAAAAACATTGAAAACATATACGGGAACTGTATTGCAAAAACTTGGTGTGAATGCACCCTTATATGGGTATCTACTCTGTAGGGGGGGTGGTATGGAAATAACGTGACATGACCGTTATCCAGTAACATTACATGACTGTTCTGATTACTGGATACAACCAGGATTAAAAGGGGACTTCTCTGAAAATTGTAACTAATTCATCACTGGCCCCTGTTGCCTGCTCTGGCTGCATGATATTCTTTGCTATTCTTCCCTCCCCTTGCCTACATCTCCCAGCAATCATTGCAGCTCTGCCAGCTAGCTCCCTCTCTGAGAGCAGCCCCCACCCTCTTGCTCTGAGCAGCAGAGAGAGGTTCAGTGTCTGATTGGCTAAAGCTGCACACACCTCCCAGTTCTCAGCACTAAAGGACTCATCAGTGCAGGGCAGAATCCACATGGTCTGTGTCTCTCAGGAGGGTGGGGCTGCTTTCAGAGTGGGATATGAACAAAGACAAAGTGGAAGGCTGGATGATGTCATTCCCTCACTTCCTGCATGTAAGTGACAATCAAATAGGGGGAACTGCTCTATATAGCTAATGAATGATATTTAGATAACTAAATAGGTTGATGGGAGGGAAAGGATGGGCTATGGGTTTAGTTCCCTGGAGTACCCTTTTAAGTTCCTGGGAAGCTGTAGTATGCTTATGGAACATAAGTCCTGTGAATACCCCACGTAGTGACGCCATGACATTCTCACATTATTTATTTAGTCCGAGGCTTCAGTCGGCACATGACTCCATCTTTCGGTCGCAGAGTCCCGGTGTCTATGATCTGAAAGCTTTGCCCGTCTGTCAGCTGGAACTCAAATCTTTGCAAAAGTTTTGCCATCACTATTTTTGCCTCCATCTGTTAAAAAAAAAAAAGTGAATAATTGGGAAAGCTGATAATGTACCTGTCACCAGCTACTACCACAAATATCTGGAAAATGTGACCACCAGGGGGCAATGGTGAGCTGGTTAAACCAGACAACCTGATACCTGGGATTTTCCAATTGGCCAATATACAGGTAGAATGTAGACCAGTGTTTCCCAACCAGGGTGCCTCCAGCTGTTGCAAAACTACAACTTCCAGCATGCCCGGACAGCCAAAGGCTGTCCGGGCATGCTGGAAGTTATAGTTTTGCAATAGCTGGAGGCACATTAGTTGGGAAACACTGGTGTAGATGTTGCCTCTTACCTGTGAAAACACTTGTCCTATACACGATCGAGGCCCCAAGGAAAATGGAAAATACGTAAAGTGCGGCCTGAAAGAAATAAACATCAGTGTTACAATAATACTAAGTCTGTTTACAATGCTGGGAGTTGTAGTTGATAATGAAGCGGTGGCTGATTTTCACATTTTAATTTCTATTTTAAGGTACGGTGTAAGCACTTACTTCTGGGATTCAGGACTAAATCGATCAGGGTCAAAGGTCAGAGGATCCTTATAATACTGCTCCGTTCTTCCATAGACGTATGAGTTAAACTGTAGAGGGGACGACACAAGAAGGTAATAGCGGGCAGATTGTTTGAATTTGAGATCCATTAAAACAACTTGTGTGTTATACAGTAACTATATGGGAGGCAGAGGTAGGAATTGTCTCTGGACCCAGGTACCTGATCGGGCCCTAATGCCCCACTATCGCTTAGGTTGGTTGGGTCCCTGTTAAAGATTAGGTAGCTTCACATTACACTTTGGGGGTTGTCAAGTCCCCTCTCATAGACATGAATGGAGGGGGCGTTGCGTGACATCACGAGTGGGTGTGGCGTGATGTCATGTCTCCTGTACCGGAAAACCGTAGGTTTGCGAAACTGGAGATGCAGCCCCCCATAGAAAGCAGGTGCTGCAGGGAGATTGGGGGTGGGGTGGGGGGGGGGGGGGGCGGACGACGTGGGGTCCCAATGGCGGGCCAGCCCCTGATCAGACAGTATCCTCTGGATAGGGGATAATATGTTTTTGCCCAGGATACCCCTTTAACTGTAACATATAGAATGGCTAAGGCCAGAATACCCCTTTAAAACAGAGACCAACGGCAGCTGCAGGGGCTGATGAATGATGCGCTTCACTGGTTTCACTGACCGTAAGGCCCAGCCTGAACCTGAGCCTGCCGGAGTGCGTCCGGAGACACAGGGCAGATAAGGGGGGATGGAGAGGAGATGGGGGAGCAGGCAATTTAGAGGAAAGATGGCATGGGGGGAGCAGATGAAGGGGGAGGAGCAAATGGGGCGGGGGGGGAGATGGCATGGGGGGGACAGACGAAGGGGGAGAGATGTCACTGGGGAGGAGCAGTCGGGGCGGGGGGGAGATGGCACGGGGGAACAGACGAAGGGGGAGAGATGGCACTGAGGAGGAGCAGACAGGGGGTAGTTGGCACTGGGGAGGAGCAGACGGGGGTGGGGGGAGATGGCACGGGGAGGGGGGACAGACGAAGGCGGAGAGATGGCAATGGGGAGGAACAGAGGGGGCGGGGGAGATGGCGCGGGGAACAGACGAAGGGGGAGAAATGGCACTGGGGAAGAGCAGACAGGGGGGGAGATGGCACTGGGGAGGAGCAGACAGGGGGGGAGATGGCACGGGGGAGAGAAGTGGCACAGGGGGATCAGAAGGGAAGGGAATGAGGTGGCACGGGGGGGATCAGAGGGGGAGTATGATGTGGCACAGGGGCGGATAAAGGGGGAGGAATAATGTGGCACGGGGGTGATCAGACTGAGGAGGAGGAAAGATGTGACAAATTGGGGCAGTCAGAGTTGAGAGAATAATGTGGCATTAACCTTAGAGCTTCCAAGTCGTTAATTTATTTTTTACTCAAATTTCCTTGAAAAAATGAGGGTGCGTGTTATGCGCCGTTGTGTGTTATATGCCGATAAATACGGTAGATATGAGAGAGAGAAAGATAGTAGATATAAAATAGAGAAAGCTGACAGATAGATAGATAGAGCAGGAGAGCAGCACTCCAGGGTAAAAAAAAGGTGCTCGGGTGCCTACTGTGTCGGGTCTAGGTTGGGGACCCCTCCAAACACAGAAAAATTAAATAGACAGTGGCACACCAGGTGTCAGCAAAAAAAAGGTGATTTATTCAAAAGACGTGTTAGGCAACGTTTCAGCTGGCTCACCCAGCCATTTTCCAGATAGATAGATAGATTAAATAGATATAGATATCTGTCATCTCTCTCTTTTTTGATATCTATCTTCAGATCTGTCTCTACAGACATCGGTTGTAAGGTGAAATGCTCTGATATGGTATATACAGTATATCAAGCCCCACACTTTATGGGAGAGATTTTTCAAAACCCATGTAGAGGAAAAGTGGTGCAGTCGCCATAGTAACCAATCAGATCGCTTCTTTCATTTTTCAGAGGCCGTTTTAAAAATGAAAGAAGTGATCTGATTGGTTGCTATGGGCAACTGCACCACTCTTCTACATGATGAATCTTCCCCATACCCCCATGTATCTCAGGTGGGGGAATGGTTGTAGTAGTCTGTCTCCCTCATGGACGGCACTCACCACTAAGGCGACATTGGGTGGGATGCTGAGCCCTTCGATGACTACGGCTTTATCTAAAAGGCGAGATGTTCCCGGGGCCGTGGGATATAATCGTAAAGTCTCCTTGAGAATCTATGACAAAAATAAGAGATAGATAAAGTAAGAAAGGATGATGGGCGTTATCTTATTTAGCATTTACACAAGTAACTATATAAATACTTTACTCATTTTATATTAATTTTGTGTTAGTGCTGATCTGTGTCAGAGGTCATTGCAAGACGGACACAAACAGGTCCCGACAGACCCCATACAGCCCTTCCATGTATTTTCTCCTCATGTGGTTCTACATTCAGACCGCTGTGTGTATCCACATGACAAACCTTGTGGACAGTTCACACTTACTTGGGAAAGATACTGCAGCTTGTTCAGATCTTCATATTCAATATCTCTTTTTGAACCAATTTGCTCATCAATTTCAGCCTGGGCTCTGAGTGTAAATGAGAAAACTGTAGCTGTAAGAAAGTGACTATGTGACTGCATTACATGACTTATCCTGTACTGATCCTGAGTTATATCCTGTATTATACTCCAGAGCTGTACTCACTATTCTGCTGGTGAGGTCACTGTGTACATACATTACATTACTTATCCTGTACTGATCCTGAGTTATATCCTGTATTATACTCCAGAGCTGTACTCACTAATCTGCTGGTGAGGTCACTGTGTACATACATTACATTACTTATCCTGTACTGATCCTGAGTTATATCCTATATTATACTCCAGAGCTGTACTCACTAATCTGCTGGTGAGATCACTGTGTACATACATTACATTACTTATCCTGTACTGATCCTGAGTTATATCCTGTATTATACTCCAGAGCTGTACTCACTATTCTGCTGGTGAGGTCACTGTGTACATACATTACATTACTTATCCTATACTGATCCTGAGTTATATCCTGTATTATACCCCAGAGCTGTACTCACTATTCTGCTGGTGAGGTCACTGTGTACATACATTACATTACTTATCCTGTACTGATCCTGAGTTATATCCTGTATTATACTCCAGAGCTGTACTCACTATTCTGCTGGTGAGGTCACTGTGTACATACATTACATGACTTATCCTGTACTGATCCTGAGTTATATCCTGTATTATACTCCAGAGCTGTACTCACTATTCTGCTGGTGAGATCACTGTGTACATACATTACATTACTTATTCAGTACTGATCCTGAGTTATATCCTGTATTATACTCCAGAGCTGTACTCACTATTCTGCTGGTGAGATCACTGTGTACATACATTACATTACTTATCCTGTACTGATCCTGAGTTATATCCTGTATTATACCCCAGAGCTGTACTCACTATTCTGCTGGAGGAGTCACTGTATACATACATTACTTATCCTGTACTGATCCTGAGTTATATCCTGTATTGTACTCCAGAGCTGTACTCACTATTCTGCTGGTGAGATCACTGTGTACATACATTACATTACTTATCCTGTACTGATCCTGAGTTATATCCTGTATTATACCCCAGAGCTTTACTAGAGGACATTTGAACTCACCTTTCCAGTATATTCGGATTCCTTGCAAGCTCCATAACTGCAAAAGACAACTGGTTTGCTGTGGTCTCTTGACCTAGAAGCAATATTTACAAAATTTTAGCCCCAAGGACATGGCATAAATATTCTGAGAAGTCCAGACTCCACCATCTCTCTATACCACGGCTTCACAACCAGTGTGCCTCCGGCTGCGTCAAAACTACAACTCCCAGCATACCCAGACAGCCATGCTGGGAGTTGTAGTTTTGCAACAGCTGGAGGCACACTGGTTAAGGAAACACTGCTCTATACCCACCTGCTATGAAGAATGTCACAAAGTTATCCAGCAAACTTTCCAGGTCACACGTATCTTCCAAGGCTGTAAACATTCAAAAGATACAATGGTTATTCTGACATTTGTGCTCTGTTCCTATATCAAAGCTACAAGTCCCAGCATGGGGCTGTCCGGGCATGCTGGGAGTTGTAGTTTTTCAACATCTAGAGAGCCACAGTTTGTAGACCAATGTCCTAGAACATAGGTAATAGACAGCAGCCATTGTTAGCAGCTATGGACTTAGGCTCCAGAACAATGCACAGCCCCTGCTCTCAGTACAATCTATAGTTTCTTAAAGGGGTGCTTCACTGGAAAAAAAAATATTTTTAACCGACTGGTGCCCAAAAGTAAAACAGATTTGTAAATTACTTCTAATTCAAAATCTTAATCCTTCCAGTACTTATCAGTTGCTGTATGATCCACAGGAAGTTCTTTTCTTTTTTAATTTCCTTTCTGTCTGACCACAATGCTCTCTGCTGACACCTCTGTCCATGTCAGGAACTGTCCAGAGTAGGAGCAAATCCCCATAGAAAACCTTTCCTGCTCTGGACAGTTCCTGATATGGACAGAAGTGTCAGCAGAGAGCACTGTGGTCAGACAGAAAGGAAATTCAAAAGAAAAAAACTTCCTGTGGATCATACAGCAGCTGATAAGTACTGGAAGGATTGAGATTTCTTAATAGAAGTAATTTACAAATCTGTTTTACTTTCTGGCACCAGTTGATTTAAAAAAAAAAAGTGGAGTACCCCTTTAATACAGCTCTGTATGGAGTTTTATAGCAATGCCTTAATGTACCTGCTCCTTTAAGTATCTGTGATAAGATGTCAAGCGGGACATCTTCTTCATCTTGCATCGCCTTCTGCCTCCTCTCTATACATTCCTTCCCTGTCTGGCGCAGCAGTCTCAGGCTGTCCTTGACGTCTCTGATAAAAGCTTGCTTTCCTGGGGTGAACTGTATATATATATATATATATAGGGAGCGTATCACACAATAGGATTGGATACAGCAGCTCAGTAATAGGTATTAAGCAAGATGGGTTTAGATACCCTCGATCAGAAAATAGTATCACACATGATAGGGTTAGATACCGCAGTTTGAATATAGTATTGCTAGATCCTCTCAGCAAACAGTGTCCCACGGGATATGCTTAAATGGGCGCTGTCAGATACAAAAACTTTTGATATGTTGTAAAGCATGTATAACCAATAGGATTTGCAATTGCTTTCATTAGAAAATGTTCAGTATTTCATACAGAAAAATCCAGTCAAACAGCCCCCCCCCCCCCCCCTGTCTGGACACATACTAGTCCTGCTGTGTCCATGAGTCATCACCTATGTCATGGACACACTTCATTGATTGACAGCTGTGAGCGCAGGGCTCAGAGCTGGAGGAAAAATCCTCCCACTGTCATCTTGTGTCCGGCTACTGTCAGTGAGGACATGCTGGGAGTTGTAGTTTTGCTAATGCTAGGGGAGATGTGATCAGACAGCATACTGAGGGAGGGGGCGGAGACCTGCACAGTGAGGCCACGCCCGCCCCCTCAACAAAAGTCTATGGGAAGGCGGCGCGACCGATGTCACGCCCCCTTCCCATGGACTTTCATTGAGGGGGCGGGCGAGACGTTACGAGGGGGGCGGCCTCGAACACGGAAGCCCGCACGCAGAGTTCGGATAAAGTGTAGTGTTTTCCAACTAGGGTGCCTCTGGCTATTGCAAAACTACAACTCCCAGCATGCCTGGACAGCCGAAGGCTGTCCGGGCATGCTGGGAGTTGTAGTTTTGCAACAGCTGGAGGCACTCTGGAAGGGAAACACCGATCTAATCATGTGTATGGACGAAGGCTGTCTGGGCATGCTGGGAGTTGTAATTTTGCAACAGCTGGAGGCACTCTGGAAGGGAAACACCGATCTAATCATGTGTATGGACGAAGGCTGTCCGGGCATGCTGGGAGTTGTAGTTTTGCCACAGCTGGAGGCACTCTGGAAGGGAAACACCGATCTAATCATGTGTATGGACGAAGGCTGTCCGGGCATGCTGGGAGTTGTAGTTTTGCCACAGCTGGAGGCACTCTGGAAGGGAAACACCGATCTAATCATGTGTATGGACAAAGGCTGTCCGGGCATGCTGGGAGTTGTAGTTTTGCAACAGCTGGAGGCACTCTGGAAGGGAAACACCGATCTAATCATGTGTATGGACGAAGGCTGTCCGGGCATGCTGGGAGTTGTAGTTTTGCCACAGCTGGAGGCACTCTGGAAGGGAAACACCGATCTAATCATGTGTATGGACGAAGGCTGTCTGGGCATGCTGGGAGTTGTAGTTTTGCAACAGCTGGAGGTGCACTGGTTGGGAAACACTGGCATATAGTATCACACATGACATAGTTAGATATCTGGGCTTAGCAGACAGTATCACGGATGATAGGCTTAGATACAACAGCTCAGTAAAGAATATGTACATGATTGGGTTAGATATGACAGCTCAGCACATCACAGCAGTATCATGTGTGAGAGGGTTAGATACTGTGGTGGCCCAGTGTGGGAGGTGTTCCCCCGGGCTCCTGCTGTCCTGTCAGGCAGCCTCCTTCAGTGTCCCATAGGCCCCTTGCCCTTGTTTCCCCATTGTAAATATGTTTTACCATGTAAAGTGTTATAAAATGTAATGTTGCTTTAAGAGTTATACCATGTGATTTGTCATGTGATCGTTACCCAGGAGGTACCAGTGACCAGGTGATCCCAAGAGTGACCAATGGGCTCCCTGCTAGTCTCCCCCATATAAGCCCTGGGTGGAGCTTCTCTCTCTTCTGCTGAGGTCCAGTGCAGTCTTGTCTAGTGTGTGTGTCCAGAGTGTTGGAGACCTCAAAGTCCAGTCCTGCAGCCGCCATCAAGTCAAGTAAGATAAAGTCACAGATTTATGAGTCAAGTCAGTCCCTGTCGTCTGTCAAGTCAGCGTGGTCTGCATTCAATTGTTCAGTCCTACTACAAGTCCCAGCAAGCCCTTAAGGTCTTTGAGTCACTGGTCACCTCCTTGGGCCCTGGCTGAACTGTATAGACTTTACCCTCTGTCTACCCTCAGTAAAGCTACCGTTATCTGTAACTTGGTGTCGGAGTCTTTATTGCTGCCGTGCCTAGCCCAGGATCCAGCGGTATACCTTCAGGTGGTATCAAGGATAAACCACGCCCTGGCATCACGAATACAAGGAGTTAATGCCATCTGTCCCTAGTGTAACAACATCTGCCCTCATCACACCCCGCCACCACAATACAACGATTCAACAGAGAGTATCACACATGCTAGGCTTAGATACGGATACCCATCAAACTGTATCACACACACCATAAGGTTGTATACGTGGGCTCAGCAGACAGTATCACAACTGAGCTACTGTATCTAACCCTGACATAATCTATAACTATATAACTATATTATTAGATACAGCATAAGAGTTAGATATCTGGGCTTAGCAGACAGTACCACACATGATAGGCTTAGATACAACAGATCAGAAAGCAATATCGCACATTATTGGGTTAGATACGGCAGCTCAGCAGATCACCGCAGTATCACATGACGGTTAGATACAGGGGTTTAGCAGATAGTATCACACATGACAGGCTTAGATACAGTTACCCATCAGACTGTATCACACGCTTACACCATAATGTTGTATACGTGGGCTCAGCAGACAGGATCACATCCAAGCTGCTGTATCTAAGCCTGTCATATAAAAAAGTATCACACCTGTAATTATATTACACAATAAAGTGGTTCAGCACATTGTATCACACATGATATATTTAGATACACCAGCTCAGCAGTCAAGTTCTCACATAATAGGCTTGGATACTCCAGCTCATTAGACAAGTTATAGGCTTAGATACATCAAACAGTATAATACACGATAGGATTAGATACTCTGGTTCAGCAAACAGTTTAATGCTTGATAGGGTTTGATAGAGCGGCACTGCAGACAATATCCCACATGATAGGATTAGATACAGCAGATCAGCAGACAGTATCACACATGAGGCTTAGATACACTGGCAGGCAGTATCACATTGAACAGTGAGTTAATAATGGTGACTGATGTTCTTGGCTCAGACTAACCTTCGCCAGGGGATTTCGGGTTTCCGCCACGCCCTGCATGACCAATGAGATTGCTCGGGGGAAGGGAGTCTGATCGTCCTGCAGGGACCTCAGCTCCAGTCCAAACGCCACCTGCAATTGATATAAATATTTATACCTGGACCCCTCATGTAGGGTGGAGATCTGGGGTCCCAATGCCTGGGTCAACCCAACAACACCGGCCATTAAAACACCTTCGGCCAATAGGGGGCAGACAGGATCATCACTGAGCTCAGTCTCCCATTGACTATAATGTAGCTCCCTCTTTCCCAGAACAAGAGGCTCTCAGGGTCGGTGGGTGTCCCAACAGTCAGACCCCCATATCCATTTCTATAAAACAGTAAAGGTCATGTGATGCACCATTGGATTTACCTTTGCGATGACATCCAGCGTCACTTTGCTCATCATGTTATGGATGGAGATCTCACTCTTGCCGTCCGCCTTTTCTGCCAGTCTCTCCATCAGGTCCTCGGCCTTTTCATTAAAGGGCCCCATTAACCCCGTCAAGTATCTGAAGGGATGAGAGATGGGAAGCTGTCGTTCTTTCTATAGCTGGGTGAAAGCAATATGGCGGCCATTTCAACTCCAACAGAAATCATCACCCAGTTTTCTCAGGCTTCTGAATGGCAAATTTGACTAGTTAGTAAAGTAAGATACAAAGAGCATTCAAAGGAAGACTTGCCTTTCAGGAGCCTGGGAAAGTTAAAATCTCACTATATATGTAGCTATGTATGTATATGTTTGTGTGTATGAATATACTATATATATATGTGCATGTACAGTATATGTATGCATATGTTTCTATATGTATGCACAGTATATGTATGCATATGTTTCTATATGTATGTATTTCACTATGTATGTATAGGTGTATGTATACATGTTTATAAATTATGTTTGTATATATATATATATATATATATATATATATATATATATATATATATGTGCATGTACAGTATATGTATGTATACATCACTATGTATGTATAGGTGAATGTATCTTTTAGCATAACTTCCTAATGCCTGGAGATATTTTGATAAAACTTGGTACATGACACTAAAATGAGGATGAGGACAGAATATGAGATCGGGATATGAGGACGGGATATGAGATTATAATAAAAGAAAAAAAAAAGAAAAAAACTCCAAAAGGGGCGCTATCCCATAAGGTCAGGAATGACTAGTGTATTAACATAACCGTACTTTATTGGATTAAGACAGCCAGCAAATACATGCATAGCAAGACACGTTTCGGGTATAATATTAGCTTTTTTCAATTGCAGATGTATATGAGATCAGAATATGAGGTTGGGATGTGAGGACGGTATATGAGGATGGTATATGAGATCGGGATATGAGGTTGGGATATGAGGACGGGTATGAGGATGGTATATGAGATCGGGATATGAGGTTGGGATATGAGGACGGGTATGAGGATGGTATATGAGATCGGGATATGAGGTCGGGATATGATATCAGGATATGAGGTTGGGATATGAGTAGTGTTGCTCGCGAATATTCGCAATTCGAATATTATTTGCGAATATCGCATATTCGCGAATTCGCGAATTTCGCGAATATAGCGCTATATATTCGTAATTACGAATATTCTTTTTTTTTATTTTTTTTTATTTTTTTCTTCACAGTACACATCACAGTGATCATCCCTCTCTGCTTCCAGCTTGTGTGGTGTAAAGAAGGCTCTAATACTACTGTGTGAGACTGGCGTGCAAAAATTCGCACATACAAAAATTCGCACATACGAAAATTAGCATATGCTACTTTTCGCATATGCGAATTTACGCGCGTGTTAATTTTGTATATGCCAATGTCCACTTATGTCAATTTTCGCATTCGCGAATATTCGCATATACGAAAATAAAACCACATAAAACATTCGCATGTAAGAAATTTCTTGCCTTAAAGAATTTCGTATATGCGAAAATGTACATATGCAAAAATTTGCATTATTTATAGCACTATATATGGATATAGCACTATATATGTTCGCAATTACGAATATTCCGTTTTTTCAAATATGCAAATTTTTTCATATGTACATTTTTAAATACGATAATTTTCTGATATGCGAATTTTCCTCTATGTACATTTTCGCATATACAAATTTCTTTTTGTTACATGCGAATGTTCTCCTGTGTAAATTTTCAGTTTTTGTAATTTCCTGATATGCGTATTTTCACATAGTCTAGTTTTCTTATATGCGCTGTTTCGTATGCAAATTTAAATGTTCGCATACGCGCATGTTCACATATGCGAAAAATGAGCCGAACATATTACGGATATGCGAATATCCGCGAATACGTGGTGAATATTCGTCCATATATTCGCGAATATTCGCGAATTCGGATATGGCCTATGCCGCTCAACACTAGATATGAGGACGGGATATGAGGACCGGATATGAGGATGGGACATGAGCACGGTAAATGAGATTGTGATATGAGGAAGGATATGTGATCGGGATGTGAAGACGAGATATGAGGACAAGATAAGAGGATGGAATATGAGGACTTGATATAAAGACAGGACATGGGGTTAGGATATGTGGATGAGAGCATAATTATTGCACAAGGTTAGGGTGGGAAGACCGGGCAATGCCGGGTACTCTGCTAGTAGTTGCTAGTGTTGCTCGCGAAAATTCGCGATTCGAATATTATTCGCGAATATCGCATATTCGCGAATTCGCGAATTTCGCGAATATAGCGCTTTATATCCGTAATTACGAATATTCGTTTTTTCTTTTTTTTTTCTTCACAGTACACATCACAGTGATCACCCCTCTCTGCTTCCAGCTTGTGTGGTGTAAAGAAGGCTGTAATACTACTGTGTGGGACTGACGCGCAATAATTCGCATATGCGAATATTAGTACATGCGAATTTTGCGCGTTAACCTTTTTATATGCTAATTTTCACATATGTTAATTTTCGTATACGACGAATATTCGTATATGCGAAAATAAAACGAGCATATAACGAATATGCGAATATCCGCGAATATACGACGAATATTCGTCCATATATTCGCAAATATTCGCAAATGCCGCTCAACACTAGTAGTTGCCATATTTGGTGTCACTCAGTGATCCAAGGGACAATGAACACACATTTATTGATGATTTTTTTCTTATCTTGGGCTTAGATTTTGCAGCTCCCCAGAGTCAAAATCTGTATCAGGGCCCCCCATCTACTACGGTCCATTTATAATACTAGTGGGGCATGTAGACCTCCTATAGATAGCGCCCCCTATGTATATATATATATATATATATATATATATATATATATATATATATATATATATATATATGTATTACAATCAATTCCTTTCTTATAGTAGGTGCTAGTCCAGCATAGATACAGCACATTGCCTGACAATCTGGAATGAGACCAGAAGAGATGGAATTACTGACTATAACCTTAGTAACTTAGTTATATGATATTCCTGGCCCCTGTCTTCCCAGGAGAGAAATAGGAAAATAAAACTTTAACTCACATTCTGTTAAATGCCGGATCCATGACTCTCCGCTGTTTGTGCCAATGGTCATAATTGCGGTTGGTCAACAATCCATTCCCCAAAAACCTGGGAAGAAAATACGGTACTTGAGAATTTAAGTGATGTAAAAGAGCTGATCCATAGAATATAATGGGCACAAAAAAAAAAAAGACATTAAAAAAAAAACATTAAAAAAAAAAAAAAACTTTCACCAACCTTACACCGAAGAGACTGAAACCAACCTTACACCGAAGAGACTGAACGCACGCCTGTAGACGTCATCCTTTGTGTATTTTGGAGACATCAGAATTTCCTGTGAACAGTTATAATGCAAGAATGTCAAGAAAATATTCTCGCTTCTAGGCAAAAACCATGAGTAAGTCACCCAACTTTCCCAGACCTAGTGTTGCTTGCGAATATTCGCAATTCGAATTTT
Organism: Hyla sarda; assembly: GCF_029499605.1. Classification (NCBI taxonomy): domain Eukaryota; kingdom Metazoa; phylum Chordata; class Amphibia; order Anura; family Hylidae; genus Hyla; species Hyla sarda. The sequence continues at coordinate 14,022,592 of NC_079199.1, forward strand.
ATTCTCGAATATCGCACATTCGCGAATATAGCATTATATATTCGCAATTACGTAATTTTTTTCCCGTTTATGCAAATTTTTAGCATATGCTCATTTTCACATATGCTAATTTTCTTATATGAGAATTTTCTCCTATGTAAATGTTCGCATATACGAATTTTCCCATGCATTAATTCCCTTACATGCGAATTTTCTCATATGTAAATTATCGCATATGCTAATTTTCTTATATACGAATGTTCTGGTATGACATTTTTCGTATATGCGCATTTTCACATATGCTAAATTTCCTTATATGCGAATTTTTTATATGCTCATTTTCTCGCATGTAAATTTTCGTATATGCGAATGTTCGTATATGCGAAATTTTGCACGACTATTGCGCATTTGCGAATGTAGCGAATATATGACGAATATTCGTCCATATATTTGAGAAATATCGCGAATTCGAATATGGCCTATGCCGCTCAACACTACCCAGACCTACGACAAACCCAGACCGACGGCGGGATGGCCATATAGGTTGTCACCCAGCTTCTCAGAATCATATATAACTAAGTAACTCAGTGTTTCCCATCCAGGGTGCCTCCAGCTGTGTCAAAACTACAACTCCCAGCACCTTTGTTAGGAAACACTGAAGTAATTAGGCAGTGGAGTGGTTGTCTAGGATTAGTAACACATAGTTGCTTCCTTAAAGAAACAGCGCCATGGCTGCCCACGGCTAATGGTGCTGAGCTGCAATACCAGACGCAACCCATGGACAGGTGTGGCGCTGTTTTTGGAAAACAAAAGTCATGTTTTAATGTTTTTGTTCTGTAATAACTTTATTCATACAGTACCTTTACTCCACTGGGACTGGTGAGGAGAATCATCACATTGTGCAAGGCGTAAATCCGGACCACGGGTCCATAAGTTTGGGCCCTGTCGACAAACACAATTATGACACCGTTATATGGCTTTAGGACTCAATAAAAAGTAATTATTGTCCCATAATAAAATGTTCTACAACCTCCCTATGTACTTTGAGAATAATTTTCTCTTACTATTTTCCTCGATTTGTGCATTAGAAAGTCTACATTTAGAGGCTTTAGACCTGTTAAAGGGGTACTCCAGTGGAAAACATAAAAAATAAATAAACTGGTGCCAGAAAGTTAAACAGATTAGTAAATTACTTCTATTAAAAATTCTTAATCCTTCCAGTACTTATTAGCTGCTTAATACTACACAGGAAATTATTTTCTTTTTGGAACGCAGAGCTCTCTGCTGACATCTCTGTCCATTTTAAGAAATGTCCAGAGTAGGAGAAAATCCCCATAGAAAACATATGCTGCTCTGGACAGTTCCTAAAATGGACGGAGATGTCAGCAGAGAGCACAACGTTCCAAAAAGAAAATTATTTCCTCTGTAGTATTCAGCAGCTAATAAATACTGGATGGATTAAGATTTTTTAATAGAAGTAATTTACAAATCTGTTTAATTTTCTGGCACCAGTTGATTAAAAAAAAAAAAAAAGTTTTCCACCGGAGTACCCCTTTAAGACCTGATACTTCTCATGGCTGAGGGTTTGCTACATTAGGAGAGACATTTGCACAGCTGATGTGTTTATCTTAGACTAAAGATGTTTTCTTGTACAGCTCATGTAGTCATGTAGGTCTTCTAGCCAATGAACCAATCAACCTAGCCTGGTAAAAGAGGTGAATCTTGATCTTTTCTAGTCATTCTTAGTCTAGCCCTGGTTTCAGTCAGAAGCACATGTCAGTTCCTAAGCTCCTGTCACATTTCTCTCTTCCTGAGGAAGCTGAAAGCCTAGGTATAGCCAATGTCAGGCATACCTCCAATGTATAGCCCACATTATCACTAGTCACAAGTAGGTCTTCTAGCCAATGAACCAATCAACCTAGCCTGGGAAAAGAGGTGGATCTTGATCTTCTCTAGTAAGTCTTAGTCTAGCCCTGGTTTCAGTCAGAAGCACATGTCAGTTCCTAAGCTCCTGTGACATTTCTCTCTTCCTGAGAAAGGAATACCTCCAATGTATAGCCAACATTATCACTAATCACACGTAGGTCTTCTAGCCAATGAATCAATCAACCTAGCCTAGAAGAGATGGATCTTGATTTTCTCTAGTCAGACTTAGTCTAGCCCTGGTTTCAGTCAGGAGCACATGTCAGTTCCTAAGCTTCTGTCACATTTCTCTCTTTCTGAGGAAGCTGAAAGCCTAAGTATAGCAAATGTTAGGAATAGTGTTGCTCGCGAATATTCGCAATTCGAATATTATTCGCGAATATCGCGTATTCGCGAATTCGCGAATTTCGCGAATTTCGCGAATATAGCGCTATACATTCGTAATTACGAATATTCGTTTTTTTTTGTTGTTTTTTTCTTCACAGTACACATCACAGTGATCACCCCTCTCTGCTTCCAGCTTGTGTGGTGTAAAGAAGGCTGTAATACTACTGTGTGAGACTGGCGTGCGAAAATTTGCATATGCGAAAATGCGCATATGCAAATTTACGCATATACGAAATTTTCACATATGTTCCTTTTCGCATGCGCGAAAATAAAACGAGAATATAACGAATATGCGAATATTCGCGAATATATGACGAATATTCGTCCATATATACGCGAATATTCGCGAATTCGAATATGTCCTATGCCGCTCAACACTAGTTAGGAATACCTCCAATGTATAGCCCACATTATCACTAGTCCTGTCTTCCAGCAAGTTATACCTAGCCTAAGTCCTGTTGGGAGAATATTTCTGCTCTTCAGAATTTCTTAAAGAAGTTAGCAAGGATAAGCTGCACAATGACCTTGCTTTCGTTTTGCTGTTTTTCTACATTTGCCTGTGGCCGAACTAGTGTCCACCTGTTAAGTCGGGAGAACTGTAGATGGAGTGGGGTCCAACAGTCCCATGTTGCAAGGAACTTTGCTAAGCATAGTACGGTTGCCTCGGCAAGCGCACCATAACGTCCAGTGTGACCTGTATCTCCACACACTGAAGAATGTGCGTGATCGAAGTACAGTGACCCCCCGACCTACGATGGCCCCGATCATTTCAACATACGATGGTCTCTCAGAGGCAGCATCAACACACGATGCTTTTGTATGTCGGGGCCATCGCATAAAAGGCTATCCGGCAGTGCAGACTGCTTCAGCTGCCACCGGATTGCCGTTTACAGTGCCCCGTGTGGTCCGCTGACGATCACTTACCTGTCCTCGGGGCTCCGGCACGTCCTCTTCGGGATCCCCTGCATCGTCGGCGCTCTCCATCGTCGTCATCACATCGCTCCGCACGCCGTCCCGTCATCCAATAGGAGCGGCGCGCGTGGTGACGTGATGGCGACGACGGAGAGTGAAGATGCCGGGGAAGCAGAGGCCTTGCCGGAGCGTCGGGGACACCTCGGGGACGCGACGACAGCGATGGAAGGCGATATCCAGGGCAGCGGTGACGAGCGATGACGGTCCGGAGCGGCGGGGACAGGTGAGTATAACTTCCAATACCAGTGGTCTTCAACCTGCGGACCTCCAGTTGTTGCAAAACTACATCTCCCAGCATGCCCGGACAGCCGTTGGCTGTCCGGGCATGCTGGGAGTTGTAGTTTTGCAACATCTGAAGGTCCGCAGGTTGAAGACCACTGTCCCATACTTTACATTGCACGGATCCCTCAACATACGATGGTTTCAACAAACGATGGTCCGTTTGGAACGGATTACCATCGTATGTTTAGGGACCACTGTATGGGACTTACACTTATAGCGTCTTGGAGAACTGTCAAACCTGTCTACTTCTGTATCAGTCATCCTGACATTTATGTGCAAAAGCCACATGATTACGTAGTGTTGCTCGCGAATATTAGCAATTCGAATTTTATTCGCGAATATCGCATATTCGCGAATATTCGCGAATATAGCACTATATATTCGTAATTACGAATATTCTTTTTTTTTTTTTTTTTTTCACAGTACACATGACAGTGATCATCCCTCTCTGCTTCCAGCTTATGTGGTGTAAAGAAGGCTCTAATACTACTGTGTGATACCAGCGCGCGAATGTTCGCATATGCGAAAATGTGCACATAATACTTTTCGCATCTACGAATTTTCGCATGTGTGAAAATAAAACGAGGAAATCACGAATATGCGAATATTTGCGAATATATTATGAATATTCGTCCATATATTCGCGAAATATCGCGAATTCGAATATGGCCTATGCCGCTCAAACACTAATGATCAATGTTGAGCGGCATAGGCCATATTCGAATTCGCGATATTTCGCGAATATACTCGCATATGCGAACATTCACATATACAAAAATGTTCATGAGAGAAAATGCGTATAAAAAAATTTGCATATAAGAAAATTTTGCATATGTGAAAATGCGCATATACGAAAAATATCATACCATAAGATTCGCATATAAGAAAATTAACAAATGTGATCATTTACATAGGAGAAAATTCGCACGTAAGAAAATTAGTGTGGGAAAATTTGCATTTGCGAAAATGTACATAGGAGAAAATCCGCATATAAGAAAAATAGCATATGTGAAGATGTGCATATGCTAAAATTTGCATAAGCGAAAAAAAAAACAGAATATTCGTAATTGCGAATATATAGTGCTATATTAGAGAATATTCGCGTATTCGTGAATGTGCGATATTCGAGAATAAAATTCAAATTGCGAATATTCGCGAGTAACACTACACATGACACATATCAGGAACTACTACCCTCATCGTTCCAATCCTCTACAGTTCCAGTAGTACCCCACATATACATATGATAATGTCATTTACATATTACAAGATGGGAACGCAACTCACCATTGCAGGAATAGTTCATGTACCAGATTATCATCCTTCATCGACCTCATCAAAGTGGTGAAATTACCAAGTAAAAAACTGCAAGAAAACAAAAAAAATGAAGACCCTACAGTAAACCCAATAGTCTGGCATGTGATCCAGAAATTCTCATTATCCAGAACTTATAGCCGATCCTGGAATTACAGAAAACCGAGAAGCATCTGGACCTGGCTTTATAGTGCTGATACAGTCTGGGCAATAAAGGTGATGGGACAAGGGTGTCTCTGGGGGTAAAGAAAAAAGAAAAAAATATGGCACTCACCAATTGCTAAATAAAAAAAACTGTGAAGCTTTATTGAATTTCCATTTGAAATGGCACCAGGCAAGAGAGTGACAACAGAACGAACTCCGGAGGGCTCACAAAGCGAAACAGCTGTCACCGGTTTTGTGATCTTTCTGGAGCTCATTCAGGATCAGGCTGGACATATTGTGCCTCCCTGCAGTGGGGTGTGAAGAGGGGTGGGCACAGCTGCCGTGGACTGTGTGGCATTTTGACCAGTTTCTATATGGGTCATCAGTATCCTGCACAACATTATGTAGTGGGAATGGATATCTCACTATTCACTATTTATCTGGGCACAGTAGGGTATTCATAGGGTGCCAGCACTATTTATCTGGGCACAGTATTGCATTCATAGGGTGCCAGCACTATTTATCTGGGCACAGTATTGTATTCATAGGGTGCCAGCACTATTTATCTGGGCACAGTATTGTATTCATAGGGTGCCAGCACTATTTATCTGGGCACAGTATTGTATTCATAGGGTGCCAGCACTATTTATCTGGGCACAGTATTGTATTCATAGGGTACCAGCACTATTTATCTGGGCACAGTATTGTATTCATAGGGTACCAGCACTATTTATTTGAGCACAGTATGGTATTCATAGGGTACCAGCACTATTTATTTGAGCACAGTATGGTATTCTTTGGGCACCAGCACTATTTATTTGGGCACAGTATGATATTCATAGGGTACCAGCACTATTTATCTGGGCACAGTAGGGTATTCATAGGGTGCCAGCACTATTTATCTGGGCACAGTATTGTATTCATAGGGTACCAGCACTATTTATTTGGGCACAATATTGTATTCATAGGGTGCCAGCACTATTTATTTGGGCACAGTATGGTATTCTTTGGGTACCAGCACTATTTATTTGGGCACAGTATGGTATTCATAGGGTACCAGCACTATTTATCTGGGCACAGTATGGTATTCATAGGGTACCAGCACTATTTATCTGGGCACAGTATGGTATTCATAGGGTACCAGCACTATTTATCTGGGCACAGTATGGTATTCATAGGGTACCAGCACCATTTATCTGGGCACAGTATGGTATTCATAGGGTACCAGCACTATTTATCTGGGCACAGTATGGTATTCATAGGGTACCAGCATTATTTATCTGGGCACAGTATGGTATTCATAGGGTACCAGCACTATCTATTTATTTATTTGGGAACAGTATGGTATTCATAGGGTACCAGCACTATTTATCTGGGCACAGTATGGTATTCATAGGGTACCAGCACTATTTATCTGGGCACAGTAGGGTATTCATAGGGTACCAGCACTATTTATCTGGGCACAGTATGGTATTCTTTTGGTACCAGCACTATTTATTTGGGCACAGTATGGTATTCTTTTGGTACCAGCACTATTTATTTGGGCACAGTATGGTATTCTTTGGGTACCAGCACTATTTATTTGGGCACAGTATGGTATTCTTTTGGTACCAGCACTATTTATTTGGGCACAGTATGGTATTCTTTTGGTACCAGCACTATTTATTTGGGCACAGTATGGTATTCTTTTGGTACCAGCACTATTTATTTGGGCACAGTATGGTATTCTTTGGGTACCAGCACTGTTTATCTGGGCACAGTATGGTATTCATAGGGTACCAGCACTATCTATTTATTTATTTGGGCACAGTATGGTATTCTTTGGGTACCATCCATATTTATCTGGGCACAGTATGATATTTGTTATGAACCAGCACTATTTATCTTGGCACTGTATGGTATTCTCCTCTTCTGCTCACCTGTCTCTGGGGGGTCCCGGGATGTGGTCGTACTTCATGTGGATATACTGGACATAGGCGCAGTAGAGCAGGAAACAGGCAGTAGCCAGGCCCAGCAGCAGCAGGAGGGCCCCTAATATGAAAGTCCACAGGGCCATGGTCAGGGGCCACACAGAGTCCTCAAGCTGAGCTCCGATGTATGTGTTCAGAACAGAACGTAACACATATAGAGGAGGGGACGGCCATAACCAGGAAGAGGACGGTGTCTATAGGGAGGGGAGGGCTGGTCAGGATCAATGTATATGGAGCAGGAGGCCTCACACAGTGTACAATGGAATAATCCAGACTAATCCTGCGCTGGAAGCCCCTGGTCGGATATTTTTCTGCATTATCGACTAAAATCAGCACTAAAAGCCGCGAACGGAGTTCTGTGTTACGAAGCTAAATTATAAAATGACGTGTAAACTAGAGATGAGCGAATTTACAGTAAATTCGATTCGTCACGAACTTCTCGGCTCGGCAGTTGAGGATTTCTCCTGCGTAAATTAGTTCAGCTTTCAGGTGCTCCGGTGGGCTGGAAAAGGTGGAAACATTCCTAGGAAAGAGTCTCCTAAGACTGTGTCCACCTTTTTCAGCCCACCGGAGCACCGGAAAGCTGAACTAATTTATGCAGGAAAAGTCATCAACTGCCGAGCCGAGAAGTTCGTGACGAATCGAATTTACTGTAAGTTCGCTCATCTCTAGTGTAAACTAAAAATATCTAATCTACATAACAAATCTACATAACAAAAACATAAACCAGTGACTCAGAGACCTTGTGGGCTCGCTGGGACTTGTAGTAGGACTGGGTATTTTAGGGACTGTGGCTGCAGACTGGGCTTGAGACCTCCAATGCTCCGGACACACACACTGAGACGACTGCGCTGGACCTCCGCTTAGGCTGGGTTCACACCACGTTTTTGCCATACTGTTTTCAATCAGTTTTTCTAAAGAAAAACATATGGCAAAAAAAAAAAAAAACGGATGGAAACTTATGGGAAAAAGTAAACCATATGTGTTTTTAAACCGTATACTGTTTTTAAAAGTGCATACGGTTCCGTCTGTTTTTATAAAAAATTAAATAAAATAAAAAAACATAACTTTTTTTTAAATTTTATTTGAAATAAATGAATTTTTTACATTTTTACTTTAGGATGGAAATGCGCGTGGGCAAAGTAAAAACCGTGTATGGTTTCCGGTATGCATGTGCGTTTCCCGTTGACGTCCATGTTAAAAAAAAAAAAAAACGGATGCGGTTGCAATATGGGGCTTTTGCAAATGGTTTTTAACTCGGAGACAAAACCATGGTTTTGAGTATGGAAAAAAAACTTATTGCAAGCAAACCGTACCCAACCGGATGCATCCGGGTGCAGACGGTTTTCAATTGTTTGTCTATGTTTACAGTGATCCCTCAACATACGATGGTAATCCGGTCCAAATGGACCATCGTTTGTTGAAACCATCGTATGTTGAGGGATCCGTGCAATGTAAAGTATAGGACAGTGGTCTACAACCTGCGGACCTCTAGATGTTGCAAAACTGCAACACCCAGCATGCCCGGACAGCCAACGGCTGTCCGGGCATGCTGGGAGTTGTAGTTTTGCAACATCTGGAGGTCCGCAGGTTGAAGACCACTGTTAGAGGAAGTTGCACTCACCTGTCCCCGCCGCTACGGACCGTCACCGCTGCCCGGGATGTTGCCGTCCATCGCTGTCGCCGCGTCACCAACGCTCCGGCAAGGCCTCTGCTTCCCCGGCATCTTCGCTCTCCGTCGCCGCCATCACGTCGTTACGCACGCCGCTCCTATTGGATGATGGGACGGCGTGCGCAGCGACGTGATGATGACGATGGAGAGCGCCGACGATGCAGGGGATCCCGAAGAGGACGGTCCGGAGCCCCGAGGACAGGTAAGTGATCGTCAGCGGACCACACGGGGCACCGTAAACGGCTATCCGGGGGCAGCTGAAGCAGTCTGCGCTGCAGGATAGCCGTTTATGCGATGGCCCCGACATACAAAAGCATCGTATGTTGATGCTGCCTCTGAGAGTGATCGTATGCTGAAATGATCGTATGTCGGGGCCATCGTAGGTCGAGGGGGGGGGGGGGGGGGGTCACTGTACTGTTTTCAATACGGTTCCATACCTTTTCTATGATGAAAACGTATACGGGATCCGTACTTGAAAAACGCGGTGTGAACCCGGCCTTAGCGGAAGAGCAGAGCTCAAAGAGAGAGAAGCTCCACCCAGGGCTTATATGGGGGAGACTAGCAGGGAGCCCATTGGTCACTCTCGGGATCACCTGGTCACTGATACCTCCTGGGTAACAATCACATGGTACATTTTGTTAAAGGGGTTCTTCGGTGGAAAACATTTTATTTTTAATCAACTGGTGCCAGAAAGTTAAACAGATTTGTAAATTACTTCTATTTAAAAAATCTTTATCCTTCCAGTACTTATCAGCTGCTTTATACTACAGAGAAAGTTCTTTTTTTTTTTGATTTTTTTTTTTTCTCTGTCCACGGTGCTCTCTGCTGACACCTCTGTCCATGTCAGGAACTGTCAAGAGCAGGATAGGTTTGCTGTGGGGATATGCTTCTACTCTGGACAGTTCCTAAAATAGACAGAGGTGTCAGCACAGAGCACCGTGGACAGAAAAAAAAAATCCAAAGAGAAAGGGACTTTCTCTGTAGCATAAAGCAGCTAATAAGTACTGGAAGGATTAAGATTTTTAAATAGAAATAATTTACAAATCCGTTTAACTTTCTGGCACCAGTTGATTTAAAAAAAAATGTTTTCTACCGGAGTACCCCTTTAAAGGCCTTTTCATTTTTAACAGGCCTTTTCAAAATGAAAGAAGCGATCTGATTGGTTGCTATGGGCAACTCAGCAACTTCTCCTCTGGACAGGTTTTGATAAATCTCCCCCTATGTTCCGTCCATTTTTCATACATACATATTAATATACATACATATATACAGTATATAAGCTGCAACAACTTAAACATATACGTTTGGGAAATGCACCGAACATGGTCGCTGACTGACTACGCGTGGGGCCCGCTGTCAGTGCGCCGTGGTATATGGCGGTAACCTTTTTTGACAGGTTGCTGATGTATACCGAGAGTGTATGGGGAAAATGTGAAGGGATCATAGTCTTATTAGATACACTCAACATACAGTATCACACATGGTAGGCTTAGACACACTGATAGTATAGTGTTGAGCGGCATAGGCCATATTCGAATTCGCGAATATTCGCAAATATATGGACGAATATCCGTCATCTATTCGCGAATATTCGCATATTCGAAAGTTATCATTCTATTTTCGCATATGCGAAACTTCGCACAACTCTCTTTACACCGTTCGCATATGCGAAAATTCGTTAAATTCGCATTGCTAATATTCACGAGCAACACTAGTGTTCACTAGTGTTGAGCGGCATAGGCCATATTCGAATTCGCGAATATTCGCGAATATATGGACGAATATTCGTCATATATTCGCATATTCGTAACATTCTCGTTTTATTTTCGCAAATGCGGAAAATTCACTTGTGCGAACATTTTACATATACTAATTTTCGCATATACGAAAAAAAAATAACATCCGCGAAAATTTGTATATGCGGAAATTATAGCATATGTAAAATGTTCGCAGATGCGAAAATATGCACGCCAGTCTCACACAGTAGTATTAGGGCCTTCTTTACACCACACAAGCTGGAAGCAGAGAGGGATGATCACTGTGATGTGTACTGTGGAAAAAAAAACAAAAAAAAAAAAAACGAATATTCGTAATTACGAATATATAGCGCAGTGTTCGCGAAATTCGCGAATTCGCGAATATTCGATATTCACAAATGATATTCGAATTGCGAATATTCGCGAGCAACACTATGTGTACTGTGAAAAAAAATAAAACGAATATTCGTAATTACGAATTTATAGTGCTATATTCGCGTATTCGCGAATATGCGATATTCGCGAATAGAATTTGCATTGTGAATATTCGCGAGCAACACTACAATAGTATGCATTTATAGCAGTGGTCTCAGTGTTGGTCGCGAATATTCGCAATTCAAATTGTATTCTCGAATATATATTCGCAATTACGAATATTCCCAATTCTTCGCTTATGCAAACTTTAGCATATGCATGCATGTGATATATATTATTTTTTATTTTTTATTTTTTTTTTTTAGTAAATGTTCGCATACGCGAATTGTCCCATGCTTTAATTTTCTTACATGCGACTTTTCTCCTGTTTCCCTTGTGTTAATTTTCCTATATGCGAATTTCCGGTATGTCCTTTTTTTTTTTCTCTCATATGCGCATTTTTTATATGATCTAAATTGTCTGGTATGCGAATTTCCTTTCTTGAATGTTTTCGCATATGCGAATTGTTACATGTTAAATTTTCTTATATGCGAATTGTTTAAGCGCATTTTCTCGCATGTAAATTTTCGTATATGCGAATGTGCATATGCAAAACTTTATACGGGTATTACGCATATGCGCATGTAGCGAATATATGACGAATATTCGTCCATATATTTGCGAAATATCGCGAATTCGAATATGGCCTATGCCGCTCAACACTAGTCTCAAACTGTGGCCCTCCAGATGTTGCAAAACTTCAACTCCCAGCATGCCCAGACAGTAGTTTGACTGTATGCTGTAAAGCATGACCCTTTTTCTACCAGCCTAGAGCATAACAAGTAGTTATATATCAACTAAAAATATAGTAGAGTTAAAGGGGTTATCCAGAAATAGAAAAACAGAGCTTTTTTTTTTTTAAACAGCTCCACGTCTGTCCCCAGGTTGGGTGCGGTATTACAACTTTGCTCCATTCCCTTTAATGTAACTGAGCTGCAGAACCACACCCAACCTGGAGACAGACAGGGAGCAGTTATTCAAAGAAATCAGCTTTGTTTTTTCTATTCCTGGATAACCCCTTTAAAGGAACCCTAACTCACCCCTTATATGTTGTCTGGAGCGTACTTCATGGGTATATACTGACAAGTAATATACAGAACAACAGGAGGGATATCCAGACCTGGAAAACAAGAGATTCACAACAAAGGGGTTATCCAGGATTAGTAAAACAGAGCTGATTACTTTAAAAACACAGCACCACACCTGCCATCAGGTTGGTTAGGGTATTGCAGCTCAGTTCTTTTGAAGTGAATGGTACCATATTGTAATAACACACACAACCTGAGGACAGGGGTGGTGCTGTTTTTGGAAGAAATTTGCTCTGTTTTGCTAGCCCTTGATACATCCCTTCCTGTTTATTCTTGTCAAAGAAAACTAATAAAATCCTCATATGTGATCATAAAACATGATGAACCCACGGAGGTGTGAATCATTTTGTAATAAGCTGTGTAGAAGACATGAGGTGCTTAAAGGGGTACTCCGATGGAAAACTATTTTATTTATTATTATTTTTTTTATGAACTGGTGTCAGAAAGTTAAACAGATTTCTAAATTACTTCTATTAAAAAATCTTTACCCTTCCAGTACTTTTTAGCAGCTGTATGCTACAGAGGAAATTCTTTTCTTTTTGAATTTATTTTTTGTCTTGTCCACAGTGCTCTCTGCTGACACCTCTGTCCGTGTCAGGAACTGTCCAGAGCAGCATAGGTTTGCAATGGGGATTTTCTCCTGCTCTGGACAGTTCCTGATACGGGCATCAGGTGTCAGCAGAGAGCACTGTGGACAAGACAAAAAAGAAAATTCAAAAAGAAAAGAATTTCCTCTGTAGCATACAGCTGCTAAAAAGTACTGGAAAGGTAAAGATTTTTTAATAGAAGTCATTAACAAATCTGTTTAACTTTCTGGCACTACATGATTTAAAAAATAATAATAATGTTTTCTACCGGAGTATCGCATTAAATTTAACAAATTTGGATCTGAACAATAAAGGGAAAAAATAATTCTGTTGGGGGCAAATAAAAGTTTTAACTGTAGTACCTATGAAGCTCCAGCAGATGGAGACATAACTCCAGACATTATGCTGTACAGTGTGGTCAAAAAAACCTGCTTGATCTTCACGTGTGAATTAACCCTTACTGCGGAAGTCAGTATGACCAACCTTTTCCGTAATTTGTGACCCACCACCACCTAATGTCAATTATTGCTGTCTGGGGTGACATCTACAGATGAGCGAACTTACAGTAAATTCGATTCGTCACAAACTTCTCGGCTCGGCAGTTGATAACTTATCCTGCGTAAATTAGTTCAGCTTTCAGGTGCTCCGGTGGGCTGGAAAAGGTGGATACATTCCTAGAAAAGAGTCTCCTAGGACTGTATCCACCTTTTCCAGCCCACCGGAGCATCGGAAAGCTGAACTAATTTATGCAGGAAAAGTCATCAACTGCCGAGCCGAGAAGTTTGTGACGAATCGAATTTACTGTAAGTTCGCTCATCTCTAGTGACATCGAACAGATACAGATGTCATCCGCACTTATGTCCACACCGTGAAAAAAAATTATATTGCACCAAAAAGGAGGTGTATAACATGAAACTTTCTATAAAAGATAAATCTTTTGATCAGGAGATGTACAGGAAGTCCATAGACTTGCATGGGACTTGAGACAAAACCCTGACCCTCGCAAATAGGGATGGGTTAGGGTTATTTATACTCTTTATATAACTATATTTTTAGTTGACATATATCAAAATATCTCAAGCCATTTGGAAGCCATACTGGAACATGCATACGTTAAATTATATATGTATATATATATATATATATATATATATATATATATATATATATATATATATCAATCATAAAACAGTGTTTTTCAAACGGTGTGCCTCCAGCTGTTGCAAAGCTACAACTCCCAGCATGCCCGGACAGCCTTTGGCTGTCCGGGCATGCTGGGAGTTGTAGCTTTGCAACAGCTGGGGGCACACCATTTGAAAAACACTGGGAGTTGTAGTTTTGCAACAGCTGGAACAGCTGGAGGCACACTGTTTGGAAAACACTGTTATAAAAAGTTGCAGAAACTTAATTGCATCTCTCTTAGATTCTAGTAATATATATTGCAATGTAAAGCTTTTTGTTTAAAAGTCCAGGGCAATCTCTGCAGCCCGAGAGTAACGTGATCAGGAGATGTACAGGAAGTCCATAGACTTGCATGGGACTTCAGACAAAACCCTCACAAATAGGGATGGGTTAGGGTTAATTAATCTCTTTATATAACTATATCTTTAGTTGACATATATAGAAATATATCCAGCCATTTGAAAGCCATACTGGAACATGCATACATTTAAAAAAATTGTATATAAAAAATATATATATATGTAAGAAAAAAAAAAAGTGTTTTCCAGTGTGCCTTACAAAACTACAATTCCCAGCATACAATTAGATGACATATATATAGTAATTAGAGATGAGCGAACTTACAGTGAATTCGATTCGTCACGAACTTCTCGGCTCGGCAGTTGCTGACTTATCCTGCATAAATTAGTTCAGCCTTCAGGTGCTCCGGTGGGCTGGAAAAGGTGGATACAGTCCTAGGAAAGAGTCTCCTAGGACTGTATCCACCTTTTCCAGCCCACGGGAGCACCTGAAAGCTGAACTAATTTATGCAGGATAAGCCATCAACTGCCGAGCCGAGAAGTTTGTGACGAATTGAATTTACTGTAAGTTTGCTCATCTCTAATCGAAATATTTCCAGCCGTTTGGAAGCTATGCTGGAATATGCATACATAAAAAAAATAATAATAAAAAAAAATATATATAAATATGTATATATATATATATATATATATATATATATATATATATATATATATATATAGTATATGTATATATATCCAAGCAAGAACAGCAGCACAACCCAGTCAAAAGTGCAAAATGTAGTGAGTGCCAGCAGGACATGTAGTCCTAGTCACGGTCTGCGGTTCAGCCAATTACAAGAAAAGAGGTTCCGCAGCACTCCAGGATGAATTCAAAGTGATTTATTGTCCCATGTAAAGATACAACGTTTCACCGGTCTCACACTGGCTTTTTCAGGCATATATATATATAATAAAACAGTGTTTACATTGTGCCTCCAGCCTTTGCCTTTGGCTGTCCGGGCATGCTGGGAGTTGCAGTTTTGCAACAGCTGGAGGCACACTGTTTGAAAAACACTGTTATAAAAAGTTGCAGAAACGTTATTGCATCGCTCTTAGATTCTAATAATATTTATTGCAATGTAAAACTTTTTCACACGCATCTTAATATCTCCCTCTAGTAAGCTGAAAATACCGTAGGTTAGTGATAAGAAATAGGGGCAAATATTTGCATGTATTGTGTGTCTGTCAGGACCCTGGAATGTCCCTTTTTGCTGCTCCCTGTTACACTGTTGTTCCTACTTTTCCCCATTAGGGGTCAGCAGAGAGCTGACGGTAATCCAGGGATCAAAAGTTTGCAGAGTGAGGTCAGGTAAGGGATGATGGGTTTTATTAGACCCTCCTCAGTGGGTGTCCACCGTCCCATTAACCCACCCCATTAGCCAAACAGGGGCGGCATTCCTTTCCTAATGAACTCATTTACAGTAAGAGGACAGAGGTGAGAAGTTGTGAGAAGGGGACAATGAAAGGACACATCATTTCTGGAGCTGCGCTCATGCTCATGGCTTTATATCTCAAATTCTCCTTTCCCGGAGGTTGCACCTACAAACCGTTCCTATATTCCCAGAACAGCCGGCAAATGAGGCGAGAAATTATGGGGAGACAAAAGGATTTGGAATTTTTCTATCAAACCTTAATGGGGATTAAAGACACCGTCCCGGAAGAGTCTGTGAGATACATGGAGATGGACCTGGAGGGTCCTCAGTCTCTGACCTGTAAGGATCTAAGCCAGATAACAGGACTGGATTATATTGGATCAGGATTTACCAAGGTGGTGGTGAAGGGAACGTTACTGAAGGGCAAATCCATCGCCCTGAAGTCCATCCATGGCCAAGGCAACGACATGAAGCAATGTGTGCAGCAATATGGCGACCACTCCGGATGCCACCGACTGGCCACGTATAAGCTACAAAAGGAGATTGCTCTACTACAGATCCTCCGCCACCCGGGGATCATCCAGGTAAGGTGCTACGGCAAGTATTTGGGACTTAAAGGGGCACTCCGGTGCAAAAAAATGTTTTTTTAAATGAACTGGTGCTAGAAAGTTCTACAGATTTGTAAATCACTTCTGTTTATAAATCTTAACCCTTCCAGTACTTATCAGCTGCTGTATGCTCCAGAGGAAGTTGTGTAGTTAGTAACTAACTGCAACTCCCAAATTTAATTAAAAAAAAAAAAAAAAAGTGTTGAAGGGGTACTCCGGCGCTTAGACATCTTATCCCCTATCCAAAGGATAGGGGATAAGATGCCTGATCGTAGGGGTCCCGTGTACGCTCCGGGTCTGATTACTGTCGATCACGGGTCTGGAGCGTTGTGATGCCATGGCTCTGCCCCCGTGTGACGTCACGCTCCGCCCCCTCAATGCAAGCAGTCACGCCCCCTCCCATAGACTTGCATTGAGGGGCGGGGTGTGACATCACACGGGGGCGGAGTCGTGACGTCACGCTCTTTCGCTCACGTGGTCGGGATCCGAAGCCGCAAAAAATGAGCCCTCATAGAGGCCCGTATAAGAAGAAATAAAAATAAAAACTATAGGGGTCAGAATAGGACAAAATTTCCCCCTGCATATGTGTATCCTGTGATGTCACACATATATAATTAATTATGCAAATTAGTATGGCCGGTATTTTTTGGCAAGAACGGTGGCACCCCTACCTGAGACAGGCCGGCTGCCATACCTGAGAAAGCTCTGCACTGGCCGGTATCTAACAAATCCTCCAAGAGCAACTTCTCCAACCATCCGGTAACATTTCGGTGGTGAACAAGGCTTTTTCTAGAATGACTAGCAACAGGTCACTAGGCAACAGGTCACTAGGCAACAGGTCACTAGGCAACAGGTCACTAGGCAACAGGTCACTAGGCAACAGGTCACTAGGCAACAGTGATAACTTATCTTCTGATGATGACATTATGGGTCTGTGGACCATGGCTGCAGCGCTGGGTAAGGCACCCTATACGCCCTGTAGGCAAAATAGGCAGCTGCCTAGAGCACCCTCTTGATGGTGGCGCCGCTCTGCCTGCTGCAATAAAGTTTAGCCAGCATCCGAAGGACCCACCTATCCGAAGCACCTGCCCATTAAGCAAAACCCCCACCCATACTATATAATCGTCATTTTTCAGCCTGCTGGAGGAGGGCAGCGCCACCTCCGAGACAGACAGGGGGGGGATCACTGAGGTCAGGTCTGTCCAACATCCTGACATTGCGTGCACCTCCATACAAGAGGAGCCAATGGGCGGGGTCAAGGGGCGGCAAAATTAGCTTTCATCTAGGGTGGCAAAAATTCTTGCACCAGGCCTGACCCTATACCCTCCAGGGCAGGCTGAATGAGGAATTGTTTTCCAAAGCAGAATTGTAATGGAGAATTTACATTGGGAAACTCCCTGACCAGTGTTGAAGGTCTTCAGGACCACCATTGTTCACCAACCTGGGGTTCTCCAGCTGTTGTACAAACTACAACTGTTTAGGGGATAAGATAGATGTCTGATTGTGGGGTTCCCACCGCTGGGACCACCGCGATATCTGTGCAGTACCCAACATTCGTTTAGAATTCTTGGAGTGGCAGTGGGGGTCGTGAAGTCACTGTCACGCCCCTCGTGACATCACACCACGCCCCCTCAATGCAAGTCTATGGGAGGGGGCGTGGCGGCTGCCACGCTCCCTCACATAGACTTGCATTAAGGGGGCGTGATGTGATGTCATGAGGGGCGTGGCAGTGACGTCACGACCCCCGCCGCATGCTCCAAGTATTTGGAACAAAATGTTCCGAACGTTGGGGCAGCGGAGTACCCCTTTAAGAGTTACAGATTGGGGAAACACTGGTCAGAGACCACCAAACATTGCTATGAAACATCAGCAGATTTGGCCCATAAGTGGCCAAGATATAACAGGAGACTATAACGAGGGACACACAATCCACCCAGGAGTGCAACCCCAGCCCCATTGGGTCCCACCAATGTTATCTTTTGCCGTGTCTATAGGACTTATCAGAAAATACCAAGAGACGGGATGGAATTGGCTTTTTTATTCTGAAGTCCATGACTGCACTTGGTTCTGTTGTACATACAGTCCAGAGCTGGGGGATGGGGGGTGTAAAGATGACAGCAGGGAGGTGAATAGGATCTCTCACATGTTTACAACTATTCCTTATGGGGTCTCTTTGATGTAGGGACAATCCAATGACTAATGATACAGGATCAGGAGGGTTCTGCATTGGAGACCCCAGAAATATGGATTTGGAATGGCTTTTGTGATAAGCATCTGTATAAATATATATATATATTATTTTCCTTAATTTTTTTTTACAAATATTGTAAAAAGGCTTTATCATGTTTCCCTGGGGTTCCTAAGCAACAGTGCTCATTGAAGTCAATAGGTGATCACATATTATCATGATCAAGACCCCCCCCCTCCGCTCTATTATGTCCATATAGGACTATGGGGCCTCTGGTGACCTCAATGAGAGAAGTCATAGTTGCGGCTCCTCAGGACACTTCCTGGATAACCAGGCTGCTTTACACGTGTTAGGCATTACAGGAGTGACAACGCCTCGGTGTCACAATATATCACGTACAGTATACAGCACTGGAAATGAAGGTGGACTTCTGGCTCCCAACACGGGTAAAATCCTAATTTTCTTTCCAGAAAAGTTAAAATCCAAGTGCAGCATAAACAAAGGATAAAAACACACAAAGGAAACGCACCATGGAGTCCCTCCACTCGGTGGTCGCGTCCATGGATCAAGGGGAGTTTCTTTCCTCAGTAGATATCCGGGACGCCTATCTGACCAGGAAAAGTAGATTTTTTATGCTTATCATAAAATCTCTTTTTCGGAGGATGCATTGGGGGACACAGCACCCACCCCTTTGTTTTGGTTACTATGGTTCGGTTTTTCTGTCCGAGGGGTTGTGTTCAGTTCTTTATTTGTCTGGTTCCCTCGGACACCTGCTGGTTTCTTTTCTGTTCGTCCTCTCCTACTGCTTTGGGACTAAACTGATTAGCGCAGTGTCAGTATGCGGGGTATATCCTACCAGGAGGGGACGACTTCTTTTCGTATGCCTAGTGTCAGCCTCCTAGCGGCAGCAAAATATACTAGGGATCGACCGATTATAGGTTTGGCTGATATTATCGGCCGATAATCACGATTTTGGGCATTATCGGCGATTACCTTGCCGATATTCCGATAGTACCCCCCCTCTGACCCGCCACACCGCACCACGACCGCCCACCCGACCTGCCGCACCGCGTTGCACTCCCCACCGCACCGCCCTGGCCCCATTGCCTCCCCCATCCCCGGTTTTATAATTACCTGTGCCCGGGGTTCATGCTACTTCTGGCTCCTGCTGCATTCTGCGTTACGCTGTGCGCAATGACGAGTGACGTGACGTGCGCGACGTGACGTCACCGTCAGTGCGCACAGTGACAGCTCAGGAGGACGCCACCGGAGCCAAATGTAGAGTGGACCCCGGGAACAGGTAATTATAAAACCGGGGATGGGGGAGGCAATGGGGCCGGGGCGGTGGCGGGTGCTACGCGTCGCGGAGGTAGGGGGCACGGAGTGGTGCGGCGGTGGGGGGAGCGGTGCAGCAGTGGGGGGAGCGGTGCGGGGGTGGCGGTGATAGGACTCAGGACCCCTGGACAGGTAGGGGGAGAGTAGCGGGTGGTGGAGGCGGTCTATGGCACCGCAAAAGCCACTGCAGCGCATTGATTTAAAGTGCTCGCTTTAATCAATGATCTGCAGCGGTGTCGCGGGGGGATAAATAGCCGATAACTTATACTGGAATATCGGTATAAGTTATCGGCTATCGGCACTAACCTCCACCGATTATCGGTATCGGCCCTAAAAAAACGATATCGGTCGATCCCTAAAATATACCCACGGTCTCTGTGTCCCCCAATGGATCCTCCGAGAAAGAGATTTTACGGTAAGCATAAAAAATCTACTTTTGCGCCCTGTTTGCCAGTTTTGCTTTCCGACAGATGTTGGTGGTTAAGGTTCATAGACATATTTATTATTTGCAGCTTTTTTTTAAAAGTTCCAAAGCTTTTTTGCCTCATCTCCACGCCACTCCATGATGTAGAAATCCACAAGGCAAAAAAAATATAAAAATGTTAAAATACATACTTTCAACATGCCTGACGTGTTTCGGTCACAAAAGACCTTAGTCAGCCAGTGTTTCAATGTTTCCCAAGCAGTGTGCCTCCTGCTGTTGCAAAACTGCAACTTCCAGCATGCCCGGACAGCCTTTGGCTGTCCGGGCATGCTGTGAGTTGTAGTTTTCCAACCGCAGGAGGCACCCTGCTTGGGATACACCCAACTAAAGTCTTTTGTGACCGAAATGCGTCAAGAATAAGTAAATATTCAAGCTTCTTAAATAATATACAAGCTGGTTTTCTATTTTGCAATGAGATAACTTTTAGGAATGGGCAAAAATGATAAATTACTGTTACGCCTAGCGCTCCGGGTCCCCGCTCCTCCCCGGAGCGCTCACGGCGTCTTTCTCCCTGCAGCTCCCCGGTCAGTCCCGCTGACCGGGAGCGCTGCTCTGTCATGGCCGTTGGGGATGCGATTCGCACAGCGGGACGCGCCCGCTCGCGAATCGCATCCCAGGTCACTTACCCGTTCCCGTCCCCTGCTGTCATGTGCTGGCGCGCGCGGCTCCGCTCTCTAGGGCGCGCGCGCGCCAGCTCCCTGAGACTTAAAGGGCCAGTGCACCAATGATTGGTGCCTGGCCCAATTAGCTTAATTGGCTTCCACCTGGTCCCTGACTATATCTATCCTCCTCCCATGCACTTCCTTGCCGGATCTTGTTGCCCTTGTGCCTAGTGAAAGCGTTTTGTGTGTTTAAAGCCTGTGTACCAGAACTTCTGCTATCTCCCCTGACTACGAACCTTGCCGCCTGCCCCCGACCTTCTGCTACGTCCGACTTTGCTTCTGCCTACTCCCTTGTACCTCGCCTATCTTCAGCAGCCAGAGAGGTGAGCCGTTGCTAGTGGATACGACCTGGTCACTACCGCCGCAGCAAGACCATCCCGCTTTGCGGCGGGCTCTGGTGAAAACCAGTAGTGTCTTAGAACCGATCCACTAGCACGGTCCTCGCTATCCCTCTCTGGCACAGAGGATCCACCTCCTGCCAGCCGGCATCGTGACAGTAGATCCGGCCATGGATCCCGCTGAAGTTCCTCTGCCAGTTGTCGCTGACCTCCCTACGCTGGTCGCCCAGCAAGCTCGTCAGCTCGCCCAACAAGATCACCAGCTGTCGTACTTGACCACCATGACACAGCAACTCCAGTCACAACTACAGCAAGTACAGTCACAGCTACAGCAGCAACAACCATCTCCTCCGCCAGCTCCTGCACCCCTTCCGCAGCGAGTGGCCACTCCTAGCCTCCGCCTGTCCTTGCCGGACAAATTTAATGGGGACTCTAAGTTTTGCCGTGGCTTTCTTTCGCAATGTTCCCTGCACATGGAGATGATGTCGGACCAGTTTCCTACTGAAAGGTCTAAGGTGGCTTTCGTAGTCAGCCTTCTGTCTGGAAAAGCTCTGTCATGGGCCACACCGCTCTGGGACCGCAATGACCCCGTCACTGCCTCTGTACACTCCTTCTTCTCGGAAATTCGAAGTGTCTTTGAGGAACCTGCCCGAGCCTCTTCTGCTGAGACTGCCCTGCTGAACCTGGTCCAGGGTAATTCCTCCGTTGGCGAGTACGCCATACAATTCCGTACTCTTGCCTCTGAACTATCCTGGAATAATGAGGCTCTCTGCGCGACCTTTAAAAAAGGCCTATCCAGCAACATTAAAGATGTTCTGGCCGCACGAGAGACTCCTGCTAACCTGCATGAACTCATTCATCTAGCCACTCGCATTGACATGCGTTTTTCTGAGAGGCATCAAGAGCTCCGCCAGGAAAAAGACTTAGATCTCTGGACACCTCTCCCACAGTCTCCACTGCAATCTGCGCCTAGGCCTCCCGCCGAGGAGGCCATGCAAGTGGATCGGTCTCGCCTGACCCTGGAAGAGAGGAATCGCCGTAAGGAAGAGAATCTTTGTCTGTACTGTGCCAGTACTGAACATTTTTTGGTGGATTGCCCAATCCGTCCTCCACGTCTGGGAAACGCACGCTCGCACCCAGCTCTCGTGGGTGTGGCGTCTCTTGATGCTAAGTCGGCTTCTCCACGTCTCACGGTGCCTGTTCGGATTTCTACTTCAGCCAGCTCTTCCCTCTCAGCCGTGGCCTGCCTGGACTCTGGAGCTTCTGGGAATTTTATTCGGGAGTCCTTAGTGAATAAATTCCGCATTCCGGTGACCCGTCTTGTCAAGCCACTCCACGTTTCCGCGGTCAACGGAGCCAGGTTGGATTGCACCGTGCGTTTCCGCACGGAGCCCCTCCTAATGTGCATCGGACCTCATCACGAGGAAATTGTATTTTTGGTCCTTCCTAATTGCACTTCTGAAGTTCTCCTTGGACTACCCTGGCTTCAACACCATTCCCCAACCCTGGATTGGTCCACTGGGGAGATCAAGAGTTGGGGCCCCTCTTGTTCCAAGGACTGCCTTCAACCGGTTCCCAGTACTCCCTGCCGTGACCCTGTGGTTCCTCCTGTATCCGGTCCCCCTAAGGTCATTAAGGACTCTGCCTGCCACAGGAAATGCCTCTCCCCCCCTCCCAGTCCCATCAGGCAAGCCCCTGTGTCCCCGCATGGCCCTCGTCCTGGTGTCACACTGCCCCGTGCCAGGTCTCGCCCTCTGCCCTCTCTCCCCATTCCTACTCCTGCTGTTCTGCCTTCCGTTGAGGAATCCCTCCATCCTTTCCCGGTGTCCTCATCCCAGGGGAGGCAGTTACCGGATAAAGAGAAGGGGAGACCTAAGGGGGGGGGTACTGTTACGCCTAGCGCTCCGGGTCCCCGCTCCTCCCCGGAGCGCTCACGGCGTCTTTCTCCCTGCAGCTCCCCGGTCAGTCCCGCTGACCGGGAGCGCTGCTCTGTCATGGCCGTTGGGGATGCGATTCGCACAGCGGGACGCGCCCGCTCGCGAATCGCATCCCAGGTCACTTACCCGTTCCCGTCCCCTGCTGTCATGTGCTGGCGCGCGCGGCTCCGCTCTCTAGGGCGCGCGCGCGCCAGCTCCCTGAGACTTAAAGGGCCAGTGCACCAATGATTGGTGCCTGGCCCAATTAGCTTAATTGGCTTCCACCTGGTCCCTGACTATATCTATCCTCCTCCCATGCACTTCCTTGCCGGATCTTGTTGCCCTTGTGCCTAGTGAAAGCGTTTTGTGTGTTTAAAGCCTGTGTACCAGAACTTCTGCTATCTCCCCTGACTACGAACCTTGCCGCCTGCCCCCGACCTTCTGCTACGTCCGACTTTGCTTCTGCCTACTCCCTTGTACCTCGCCTATCTTCAGCAGCCAGAGAGGTGAGCCGTTGCTAGTGGATACGACCTGGTCACTACCGCCGCAGCAAGACCATCCCGCTTTGCGGCGGGCTCTGGTGAAAACCAGCAGTGTCTTAGAACCGGTCCACTAGCACGGTCCTCGCTATCCCTCTCTGGCACAGAGGATCCACCTCCTGCCAGCCGGCATCGTGACAATTACCCAACAGTGCGGAAAGTTTTCACCCCCCCCCCTCCCCCGTTTGGTAGTGGGTGTCACAGAGTACATAGTAAATTAGCAATCGCTAGCTCTACTTGGTCCCGCACAATGAAGGGTGATGTAAAGAAGAGCTGATGACACAATCCACATCTCACACGTCATTGTATGGGGACAATAAGAGGACAAGGATTACGTGTGGACATTGCGATTGTCTTAAAGTGGCGGAGGATGCGGATTCACCGTTTAATCAAAGCAAATGCGCGGCCCGTCATACCAAGGCCTCATTAGTGATTTTTTTGAATTTATTTTTTAACATTTTTATGCTCTTTCTGTCTCTTTGCAGCTCCATGGCCAGTGCTATGTTAGCAGTGCCCCCTCGGACATCAGGGTCACGGCAATGTTGGAACTCGGATCCCCCCTGGAGATGATTCAGCTCCTGCAAACCCCCTGGGAGGAGCGATTTAAAGTGAGTAAAAGGGCAAACAATGGCAATTGTTTCTGTGGTCATGCAAGGTGGGTGATAGTAACCAGGGGACAGCTGGGTCAGGCCTGCTCAATGCAATCTCCTTCCAGCTGTGCCATGGTTAATGAGTCAAGGATTCCCCCCCCCCCAGCAAAAAGGATTACCATAGAGGTCTGTGCAAACAGCCTGCTTAATGTCATGCAATGTCCCCTCTGCAGGGACACAAGGGGGGGGGGGGGGGCATTTACAATTCACAGCTCCATCACTCAGAGGGGACAGCTCAGATCTGTGTTTATATAAGTGGCCCTGTAAAGGTCAGAGGTCACCCGGAGAGTCATTATACTGTAATATACCAGGGCCCGAAAGGGAATTTTTATGGCCCCACTGCATTCCTGGGTTATAAGCTTATGGAAACGCCAATGTGTGATGCATCGCTGCAACCAAAACGCATGTGGGTAGTTGCAGTGACAATATGGCGATGTTATTTATAAAGGAGATTCAACTTATATGTCAATAGCAAAAAATTTAAATAGTCCTGCAACTTTCTTATACAGTGTTTCCCAAACAGAAAATGCTGGGAGTTGTAGTTTTGCAACAGCTGGAGGCACGCTGGTTGGAAAACACTGTACATAGGGCTCACAGTTGGTGGGGGTTCTGCAACTTTCAAGACTTTTGGCAACTTTTTAAAACAGTGTTTCACAACCGTGGAAATATATATATTTTTTTAAATCAACTGGTGCCAGAAAGTTAAACAGATTTGTAAATGACTTCTATTAAAAAATCTTAATCCTTCCAGTACCTTTTAGGGGCTGTATACTACAGAGGAAATTCTTTTCTTTTTGGATTTCTCTTCTGTCATGACCACAGTGCTCTCTGCTGACCTCTGCTGTGCATTTTAGGAACTTTCCAGAGCAGGAGAAAATCCCCATAGCAAGCATATGCTGCTCTGGACAGTTCCTAAAATGGACAGCAGATGTCAGCAGAGAGCACCGTGGTCCTGACAGACGAGAAATCCAAAAAGAAAAGCATTTGGCTGTCCGGGCATGCTGGGAGTTGTAGTTTTGCAACAGCTGGAGGCACGCTGTTTGGAAAACACTGCCTATAGGGCTCGCAGGACATGCCGCAAAGGATTTATTTCACATTTCGATTATTCTTCGACAGATCTGTTGGGAATTGGTGCAGTTGCTGCATTATCTGGCCAATTCCCCCATGGGCTCCATCGCCCTCCTGGATTTCCAGCCAAGACAGTTTGTCCTTGTAGACGGGAACCTAAAAGTGACGGACATGGATGACGCCAGTAGTGAAGAGCCAACGTGTAGTCAGGACGCAGACTGCGCCCTCTCCTTCCCTGCCCGGACGTATACCATGACTTGCTCGGCTGTCGGGAGGTGCACAGGGTCCAATGAGAAGAGGAACCTCTACAACGCGTACAGGTAACCGCCGGACATTACAATTGCTGACAAAAAAACGTCACTGCGCAATATTTGTCTCTTTACAATCTGCCGCTCTTTAGCACCACCATCAGGAAACAGAGCAATCTATGGGGGAGGGGGGGGGGATTTATCAAAGCCTGTCCAGAGGAAACGTTGACCAGTTGCCCATAGCAACCAATCAGATTTGCTTTCATTTTTGAAAAGGCCTCTAAGAAAGAAGCGATCTGATTGGTTGCTATGGGCAACTCAGCGACTTTTCCTCTAGACGGGATTTGATAAATCTCCCCCTATGTTTGCAAATTATGGAATTTTTGGGGTAATAATTGGTAATAATTGATGTTTTTTCAGATTCTTCTTTACCTACCTCTTACCGCACGCCGCTCCCCGTGCCCTGCAGCCGCTCCTGGAAGACATAATGAACATGACAGGTATTATCACCTCCGCCATATTTCCTTTTCGGACCACACATTACATTTTTTTCTTACGGGTCCTGACGCTGTTTTTTTATTGCAGGAGAATTACAGGTCGGGATCAATGAGACGCTCGAGGCTTTCGAAGACGTGTTAAAGGTTTACAAGACAGGAATGAATCAGAGCCAAGAGCATCATTTACGTGGTGAGTTACATGTCCGTTATTGTCTCTGGAAAAAAATTATATCCGGCATGTCGTCTGTCACATGGCCCATTGATAGTATCAGTAGTGCCAGCCACATGTCCCATCAGTAGTGCCAGCCACATGTCCCATCAATAGTGCCAGCCACATGTCCCATCAATAGTGCCAGACACATGTCCCATCAATAGTGCCAGACACATGTCCCATCAATAGTGCCAGACACATGTCCCATCAGTAGTGCCAGCCACATGTCCCATCAGTAGTGCCAGCCACATGTCCCATCAGTAGTGCCAGACACATGTCCCATCAGTAGTGCCAGCCACATGTCCCATCAGTAGTGCCAGCCACATGTCCCATCAATAGTGCCAGACACATGCCCCATCAATAGTGCCAGACACATGCCCCATCAATAGTGCCAGACACATGCCCCATCAGTAGTGCCAGCCACATGTTCCATCAATAGTGCCAGCCACATGTTCCATCAGTAGTGCCAGCCACATGTCCCATCAATAGTGCCAGCCACATGTCCCATCAATAGTGCCAGACACATGTCCCATCAATAGTACCAGACACATGTCCCATCAATAGTGCCAGACACATGCCCCATCAATAGTGCCAGACACATGCCCCATCAATAGTGCCAGACACATGTCCCATCAATAGTACCAGACACATGTCCCATCAATAGTGCCAGACACATGTCCCATCAGTAGTGCCAGACACATACCCCATCAATAGTGCCAGACACATGTCCCATCAATAGTGCCAGACACATGCCCCATCAATAGTGCCAGACACATGCCCCATCAATAGTGCCAGCCACATGCCCCATCAATAGTGCCAGACACATGTCCCATCAATAGTGCCAGACACATGTCCCATCAAGAGTGCCAGCCACATACCCCATCAATAGTGCCCGCCACATGCCCCATCAATAGTGCCAGACACATGTCCCATCAATAGTGCCAGACACATGCCCCATCAATAGTGCCAAACACATGCCCCATCAATAGTGCCAGCCACATGCCCCATCAATAGTGCCAGACACATGTCCCATCAATAGTGCCAGACACATGCCCCATCAATAGTGCCAGACACATGTCCCATCAATAGTGCCAGACACATGCCCCATCAATAGTGCCCGCCACATGTCCCATCAGTAGTGCCAGACACATGTCCCATCAATAGTGCCCGCCACATGTCCCATCAATAGTGCCAGACACATGCCCCATCAATAGTGCCAGACACATGCCCCATCAATAGTGCCAGACACATGTCCCATCAATAGTGCCAGACACATGCCCCATCAATAGTGCCAGACACATGTCCCATCAGTAGTGCCAGACACATGTCCCATCAATAGTGCCCGCCACATGTCCCATCAATAGTGCCAGCCACATGCCCCATCAATAGTGCCCGCCACATGTCCCATCAATAGCGCCAGCCACGTTCTTCATCAATAGTGCCTCCCACGGGCCTCATAAATAGTGCAAGCCCCATTCCCTATCAATAGTGCCACTAGCCACGTTTCCCGTCAATAGTGCCAGCTACATTCCCCATCAATAGTGCCAGCCACATGACGCATCAATAGTGCCAGTCACATTCCCCATCAATAGTGCCAGCCACATGACCCATCAATAGTGCCAGCCACATTCCCCATCAATAGTGCCTGCCACATGTCCCATCAATAGTGCAGGCTACATTCCCCATCAATAGTGCCAGCTACATGCCCCATCAGTAGTGCCAGCCACATGCCCCATCAGTAGTGGCAGACACATGTTCCTTCTTCAGTTCCAGCCTTGTGCCCTTATTTAGTTTCAGCCACATGCCCCATAAATAGTGCCAGGCACGTGCTCCATCAATAGTGCCAGCCACATCCCCCATCAATAGTGCCAGCCACATCCCCCATCAATAGTGCCAGCCACATGCCCCATCAATAGTGCCAGCCACATGCCCCATCAGTAGTGCCAGACACATGTCCCATCAATAGCGCCAGCCACATGACCCATCAATAGTGCCAGACACATGTCCCATCAATAGCGCCAGCCACATGATCCATCAATGGTGCCAGACACATGTCCCATCAATAGCGCCAGTCACATGACCCATCAATAGTGTTGCTCACGAATATTCGCAATGCGAATTTTATTCGCGAATATCGCATATTCGCGAATTCGCGAATATTCGCGAATATAGCACTATGTATTCGTAATTACGAATATTGGTTTTTTTTTTTTTTTTTTTTTCCACAGTACACATAACAGTGATCATCCCTTTCTGCTTCCAGCTTATGTGGTGTAAAGAAGGCTCTAATACTACTGTGTGAGACTGGGGCGCGAATTTTCGCATATGCAAAAAATTTGCATATGCTAAGTTTCGCATATGCGGATTTTCTCTTATGCTAATTTTCGTATACGGGAATATTCGCGTATGCGAAAATAAAAACGCGGATGTTACGAATATGCGAATATAAGACGAATATTCGTTCATATATTCGCGAATATTCGCGAATTCGAATATGGCCTATGCCGCTCAACACTACCCATCAATAGTGCCAGCCACATCCCCCATTAATAGTGCCAGCCACATGACCCATCAATAGTGCCAGACACATGACCCATCAATAGTGCCAGACACATGTTCCATCAATAGTGCCCGCCACATCCCCCATTAATAGTGCCAGCCACATGCCCCATCAGTATCGCCAGACACATGTCCCATCAATAGTACCAGCCACATGACCCATCAATAGTACCAGCCACGTCCCCCATCAATAGTGGCAGACATATTCCCTATCAATAGTGCCAGCTACATGATCCATCAATATTGCCAGGCACAAGTTCAAGCCTAATGCCCCTATTTAGTTTCAGCCATATGTCCCACCAATAGTGCCAGCCACATGCCACATCAATAGTGCCAGTCACATGCCACATCAATAGTGCCAGCCACATGCCACATCAATAGTGCCAGTCACATGCCCCATCAATAGTGCCAGCCACATGCCACATCAATAGTGCCAGCTACATTCCCCATCAATAGTGCCAGCCACATGCCACATCAATAGTCTCAAACACACGTCCCAATAAAGCCACATACCCCATGTTCATCTATAGAGGTGGTCTCCAATCTGTAGACATCCAGCTGTTGCAACATCTGGAGGTCCACAGTTTGAAAACCACTGATCTTTAGTATCCACTACTGCCCCATCAATAATGCCGACAACATGCCCCATTAATAGTGTCAGAGATATGCCCCTTTAAAGGTGCTTGCCACATGCCTCATCAATAGTCTCCACTACAAGTAAATGTTTTCCAGTGGAGTACCCCTTTAAAGGGGTATTCCGGTGGAAAACTTTTTTCTTTTAAATCAACTGGTGCCAGAAAGTTAAACAGATTTGTAAATTGCTTCTATTAAAAAATCTTAATCCTTCCTGTACTTATTAGCTGCTGAATACTACAGAGGGAATTCTTTTCTTTTTGCAAAACAGAGCTCTCTGCTGACATCACAAGCACAGTGCTCTCTGCTGACATCTCTGTGTATTTTAGGAACTGTCCAGAATAGGAGAAAATCCCCATAGCAAATATATGCTGCTCTGGACAGAGACGTCAGCAGAGAGCACTGTGTTCCAAAAAGAAAAGAATTTCCTCTGTAGTATTCAGCAGCTAATAAGTACTGGAAGGATTAAGATTTTTTAATAGAAGTAATTTACAAATCTGTTTGACTTTCTGGCACCAGTTGATTTTTTTTTTTTTTTAAGTTTTCCACTGGAGTACCCCTTTAAGTTTATACAGGAACCTAATGATGTCCTGCTCTATATCCCAGACTACACCGTGTTCAGAGGATTCCGCATGAACGACACAGATGGAGGTTTCCGGTGCTGGCCGTCCTATAACCATCAGGGATGTCTGTTATCCGTGCACAGCGCAGCGGAGGCGGCTGAGTTCTGCAACGGTCGTCCACAGTGTCGCAACTTCATGATTAGTCAGCAGAAAACATGGACTGGTATGTAGCTTTGGACTGGTAATTTCAGATGGTCCCGTCATACAGTGTATAAATGGCCATACTGTGCCTTATTAAAGGCTCTAATAACAGTAGAGCCATACAGTGGCCAAGGAACACTTCCTTACGGTTGCCTAATACAATGCCAAACAGTGCTGGCACCATCATTCACTGCCAAAATTATAGTAGTGCCATACAATGCTTGAGTAAATACTACCATACCGTGTTTAGGGGGTATTCCAGGTTTTGTTTGTTTGTTTTTTTTTTATTTATTTTTTATCTCAACTGGTTCCAGAAAGTTATACAGAATTGTGAATGACTTCTATTTAAAAATCTTAATCCTTCCAGTACTTATCAGTTGCTGTATGCTCCACAGGAAGTTGTGTAGTTGTTTCCAGTTAGACATGTGCTCTCTGCTGTCACCTCAGTCCATGTCAGGAACTGTCCAGAGCAGGAACAAATCCTCCTAACAAACCTCTCCTGCTCTGGACAGTTCCTGACACGGACAGAGGTGTCAGCAGAGAGCACTGTGGTCAGACTGGAAAGAACTACACAACTTCCTCTGGAGTATAGAGGAGATAATAAGTACTGGAAAGATTAAGATTAAAAGTAATTTACAAATCCGTATACATAAAATAACCTAATAATGGTGTCATACTATTGGAATCAATGTTTTGTGGTTGACACCTCCAGTGCCAGAGAGGTGGCTGAGGTGTCTTGTTGGATTTGCACACCTCCTATGGTAATCTTAAAGGGGTACTCTGGTGGAAAACCAAAATTTGATTTTACATTTTTTTTTCAATTCAACTGGTGCCAGAAAGTTAAATAGGTATGTGAATTACTTTAAAAAAGCTTAATCCTTCCATTACCATACTTATCAGCTGTGTGTGCTCCAGAGGAAGTTGTGTAGTTCTTTCCAGTCTGACCACAGTGCTCTCTGCTGCCACCTCTGTCCATGTCAGGAACTGTCCAGAGCAGGAGAGGTTTGCTATAGAGATTTGATCCTACTCTGGACAGTTCCTGACATGGACAGAGGTGTCAGCAGAGAGCACTGTGGTCAGACTGGAAAGAACCACACAACTTCCTCTGGAGTATAGCGCAGCTGATAAGTACTGGAAGGATTAAGATTTTAAAATAGAAGTAATTTACAAATCTGTTTAACTTTCTGGAGCCAGTTCATATGAAAAAATAAAATAAAATAGTTTTCCACCGGAGTACCCCTTTAAAGGGGTATTCCAGGAAAAAACGTTTTTTTTATATATATCAACTGGCTCCAGAAAGTTAAACAGATTTGTACATTACTTCTATTAAAAAATCTTAATCCTTTCAGTACTTATGAGCTTCTGAAGTTAAGGTTGTTATTTTCTGTCTAAGTCCTCTCTGATGACACCTGTCTCGGGAAACGCCCAGTTTAGAAGCAAATCCCCATAGCAAACCTCTTCTAAACTGGGCGTTTCCCGAGACAGGTGTCATCAGAGAGGATTTAGACAGAAAAGAACAACCTTAACTTCAGAAGCTCATAAGTACTGAAAGGATTAAGATTTTTTAATTGAAGTAATTTAAAAATCTGTTTAACTTTCTGGAGCCAGTTGATATATATATAAAAAAAAAAACGTTTTTTTCCTGGAATACCCCTTTCAGTATGTCTATATGGCGGTGCACGGTGTAGCGCTTTATTGTAACACATTTTCATATCTGGCAGTCTTCCTTTTCCCCCCTTATATTTTAGCGCTATTTCATCCTCAATTTCCGTTTTACCCCAATTTCCTCCACAATTTCGCTCGTCCCTCACTTCGCCGCTGACTTGCTGTAGTTAATCTTTTAATGGTTGCGCTGTGTCCCGGCCTCCTGCGCTCTGTAGATGCCTATCGCAGCCGTCATCCCGGTAATTATATTTGGGGTGTATGACGGCTCTCGCACATACATGTGTCCTGGCAGCGGGGCCTCTGATTATATTACGGAGGCTTTTATAACCTGCCAGCACATAATGTGCCACAGGGCTCGTATCTCACAACCCTCTGTATACACTTCTAATCTCGGTGGAGAAGTTCTGCAGTGCATTACATACGCCCCGTGTCCCCATGTGAGGGTTACGTGCGCCAAAATGCGCCGATTGGGATCTAGGCGCGGGTCCAGGCTGTTTGTGTTTGGAATACCACAGTTTAGGGACATTTGGAGCCTCTGTTCCCTTCAGGCGGGTGAGGGGAGGCATTTATTTATTTTAATTTATTTTCGTTTTTAGAACTTTTCGTTAAATCACTTAACCCTTTTATTTCATTTAAAGGGGTACTCTGCCCCTAGACATCTTATCCCCTATTCAAAGGATGTCTGATTGCGGGGGTCCCACTGCCCCTTCAATGCAAGTCTATGGGAGGGGGCGTGGCTACCGCCACGCCCCCTCCCATAGACTTGCATTGACGGGTGTGTGGTGTGACGTCACGAGGGGGCTTGGTCGCGACCCTCGCCACGTCACGACCCTCGCTGAACAAAATGTTCCGAATGCTGGGGCAGCAGAGTACCCCTTTAAATTGGTAATTAATTCAGTTGTTAAAATTAAAATTGGAGAACAGCCTTTAAAGGGGTACTCCACTCTAAACATCTTATTCCCTTTTCCAAAGGATAGGGGATAAGATGTTAGATTATGGGGATCCTGCCACTGGGGACCCCGTGATCTCTGCTGTGACACCCCTTTCATTCAGTGCCACGCCCCCTCCCATAGACAGGCATTGAGGGGTGTGTAGTGTGATGTCACAAGGGGGGCGTGGTCGTAATGTCACAAAGGGGTGTGGTCGTGATTGTAACCTGAACATTGTTCCTGAACAAAATGTTCCGAATGCTGGGGCAGCAGAGTACCCCTTTAAATGGGTACTCCACTTTAAACATCTTATCCCCTATCCAAAGGATAGGGTATAAGATGTTAGATTGCGGGGGTTCCGTCACTGGGCCGGCAGCGGCAGCGCCCCCGGAACACAGAAGCTTGCAGCTTCCGCATTCGTGAAGTCACGCCACGCCCCCTCTATTCATGTCTATGGTAGGGGCCCCCTCCTACCATAGATGTGAATGGAGGGGGCGTGGCAACTGGCATCGCCAGTCATCAGGCACGGAGCGGAGTTCCGTGAAGGACAGGGAGGCACTGAATATCAAGGGTGCCACAGCAGAGATCGTGGGGGTCCCCAGTGGTGGGACCCCCACGATCTAACATTTTATCCTCTATCCTTTGGATAGGGGATAAGATGTTTAGAGCGGAGTACCCCTTTAAAGGGTGTTGTCCAATTTTAATTTTAACAACTGAATTAAGATGATCACAGAATATCTCCAGCTGCAATTGTTCAATTTCCCTGCAGCACCTCCACAGGACAAATGAAGTATTACACTGTGCCCGTTAAATCTACAGTATGTAATGCGCAGGCAGGTCGGGTCCTCCACAGGGAAAAACCTTTTGTTCTGGTTGATGAATGAATGATTTTGGGACCTCTCATAAATGACTAATAGGATATATGAGAATTCTTTTTCTAATGCAGACTCCCTCTTGTTACAGGCCGCTATCTGACCACCTTCACCATGAATTCCCTCCAGCTCGTACCCGATGAGAATTACAGTATCTATGTGAAACGATCAGGTGACAGCGACCTGCAGGAGGGATGAGGCCGGACCCTGCACATCATCATCCTCATCATCATCACCAGTGCTCCATACTATGTTAGAGCCAGAGGTGTAATGTAAAGCTTCTGGGCCCAATGCAAAATCGGCAACAGCGCCCCCACCTGCCATGTCATCTTGTGTGGTAGACAGGGCTGGTGCAAGGATTTTTGCCAACTTAGGCAAAAGCTAATTTTGCCGCCCCTTGACTCCGCCCAATGGCCCGCCCCTTGACACGCCCACCCAACTACTGGGGTGATACACTGTAACAAACCTCCTCCTCATGCTGCTGGCTGAGTGATTGATTTAGATGCTGGTTATCTAACTTTCTTGTGGCAGGCAGACGGGTGCTCTAGACCGCTGCCTATTTTGCCTATAGGCACAGCCGGCCCTGGTGGTAGAACAGGCCTTTGGGCCCCCTCGGGCTCCAGGACCACGGTGCGATTGCTTCCTCTGCACTACCCATAGTTACGCTCCTGTCCAAATCTGATGTCACTAGTGAAATGGGATGGAAACGGCTGAGACATGTATCTGTACAACGCGGCTTTATCAACAAAGAATGAGGACTATACTATGGACTTTTTGTTTTCAGTGGCCATTAACTAAAACTAACTGCTGCTCCTCCAACGTGGACTCATTTATGTCTGACTGCACAGTAATAGTGTATGTAGTTCAAGAACAATTCCAGTCAAATATTAAGGCACACATAATTTTGTTCATAGGAGCAGTATTATAGTAGTTATATTCCTGTATATAGGAGCAGTATTACAGTAGTTATATTCTTGTATATAGGGGGTAGTATTATAGTAGTTATATTCTTGTATATAGGAGACAGTATTATAGTAGTTATATTCTTGTATATAGGAGCAGTATTATAGTAGTTATATTCTTGTATATAGGAGCAGTATTATAGTAGTTATATTCTTGTATATAGGAGGCAGTATTATAGTAGTTATATTCTTGTATATAGGAGCAGTATTATAGTAGCTATATTCACATATATAGGATCAGTATTATAGTAGTTATATTCTTGTATATAGGAGCAGTATTACAGTAGTTATATTCTTGTATATAGGGGGTAGTATTATAGTAGTTATATTCTTGTATATAGGAGCAGTATTATAGTAGTTATATTCTTGTATATAGGGGGTAGTATTATAGTAGTTATATTCTTGTATATAGGAGCAGTATTATAGTAGTTATATTCTTGTATATAGGAGCAGTATTATAGTAGTTATATTCTTGTATATAGGAGCAGTATTATAGTAGTTATATTCTTGTATATAGGAGCAGTATTATAGTAGTTATATTCTTGTGTATATAGGAGCAGTATTATAGTAGTTATATTCTTGTGTTTATAGGAGCAGTATTATAGTAGTTATATTCTTGTGTATATAGGAGCAGTATTATAGTAGTTATATTCTTGTGTATATAGGAGCAGTATTATAGTAGTTATATTCTTGTGTATATAGGAGCAGTATTATAGTAGTTATATTCTTGTGTATATAGGAGCAGTATTATAGTAGTTATATTCTTGTGTATATAGGAGCAGTATTATAGTAGTTATATTCTTGTATATAGGAGCAGTATTATAGTAGTTATATTCTTGCATATAGGAGCAGTATTATAGTAGTTATATTCTTGTATATAGGAGCAGTATTATAGTAGTTATATTCTTGTGTATATAGGAGCAGTATTATAGTAGTTATATTCTTGTATATAGGGGCAGTATTATAGTAGTTATATTGTTTTATATAGGAGCAGTATTATAGTAGTTATATTCTTGTATAAAGGAGCAGTATTATAATAGTTGTATTCTTGTACATAGGAGGCAGTATTATAGTAGTTATATTCTTGTACATAGGAGCAGTATTATAGTAGTTATATTCTTGTATATAGGAGCAGTATTATAGTAGTTAAATTCTTGTATATAGGGGCAGTATTATAGTAGTTATATTCTTGTATATAGGGGCAGTATTATAGTAGTTATATTCTTTTATATAGGAGCAGTATTATAGTAGTTATATTCTTGCATATAGGAGCAGTATTATAGTAGTTATATTCTTGTATATAGGAGCAGTATTATAGTAGTTATATTCTTGTGTATATAGGAGCAGTATTATAGTAGTTATATTCTTGTATATAGGGGCAGTATTATAGTAGTTATATTGTTTTATATAGGAGCAGTATTATAGTAGTTATATTCTTGTATAAAGGAGCAGTATTATAATAGTTGTATTCTTGTACATAGGAGGCAGTATTATAGTAGTTATATTCTTGTACATAGGAGCAGTATTATAGTAGTTATATTCTTTTATATAGGAGCAGTATTATAGTAGTTATATTCTTGTATATAGGAGCAGTATTATAGTAGTTATATTCTTGTATATAGGAGCAGTTTTATACTAGTTATATTCTTGTATATAGGGGCAGTATTATAGTAGTTATATTCTTGTATATAGGGGCAGTATTATAGTAGATATAGGAGCAGTATTATATTAGTTGTATTCTTGTACATAGGAGGCAGTATTATAGTAGTTATATTCTTGTATATAGAAGCAGTATTATAGTAGTTATATTCTTGTACATAGGAGGCAGTATTATAGTAGTTATATTCTTGTATATAGGAGCAGTATTATATTAGTTGTATTCTTGTACATAGGAGGCAGTATTATAGTAGTTATATTATCTGTACCTTAATGGTGTAATTTCTTAGCTAGCCCTATAGTACAGGAGAAAGCATGCACCTTATTTCATTCTTCTTGCCCTGTTTTTCTTCAGGAATCATGACTCACATGTTAATATCACTGGGGTCTGGAATTACTCTCTAACACACTTGGATGTTCTTGACTAATTATATTTTTTACATTCTTCTCTATTTATGCTTGAAAACTGGATTTTATATTCCTTAAAATTGCATTTTTATTGTATTTTAAAGTGAGCACATCACATTTTCAGGTATTTTACTATTTTGTATAACAGATGAATACTATTTTAGGTGTGACGTGAAGTCAAGTCCTGAAGTTAAAATGCACTAGTTTGGTAGAAGTCTGTGTTCAAATCTTTTGGTGGAAAAAGGCTAAAAAATTCAATTAAGTGAATTGGGCATTTATTTTGGCTCACTGCGGGGGTTGTTGGTGCCCTGACATATTGCTTTGCCGTATGTTTTGGAGCAGGGTGGAAAATTAAATTAAATTTCTAAACCCCTGAGCCGACGTCCACACCTCTGCTTAATGTAAAGGTCTCAAAAAAGAATAAAATCGGCGCTGAACTCTGGATCAGGAGCAAAGGGCCCATATGTGATGATGAAGCTTTTCATATCGCCGCATTGCCTTATAGGTGGAAAGTTTACTTTCTGTGAAAGTCATTTTTTAATCATCAAAAAAAAATAATTATATTCTAATAAATTAATTTTTTAATGTTTCTTTTATTTCTCATCATTTGAAGTATATTCACATATGGAAAAAGTAACGTAAAAAGCAATTCATTTTTATTTTATTTTTTAATGCGCCAGATTCTTTACAATTATAGAAATTCTTTTTATATGTTTTTGTTTTTATGGCTGTAAACTGTTAGTTTGCCCATCTTTTCTATATTTTTTTTTTTTACATAAGCCGTAGGTGAACTGTGGATTAGTTACATTTTGGACGTTAAAAAAATAAAGGTAATTGATGTAATTTTATTTCAGTAAAACTGGGTTTAATTAAATTGGAGAATGTGTTGGAAAGACTGAAGTGTGTGGGTAGGTGCCAGCTGGCAACATCGACCAACAACTTAGTTGTGGGAAGGGGTAAAGGTTCACAGTACAGGCTGCGTACCATAGAATTGTCCATCTTGTGATACTAGCCCAGGCGGCCATTTTGCAATACAGTGTTCCCTTTGTGGTGTCCCGGTACAGTATTGCATCCAGTACCTGGTGTAGAGGTCCCCAAAGTCAGAGTAACTACGTTCAGGTAGGGTTCCTCAGGTGGGACAGCCCCTAGTCGCCTCTCCTAAAGTCTATCTCTAATGTTAATATATATGTATATATTTAATAGCTATATATATTCTATCATAATGTATAGTACTTACCTTGTTCAGCGTCGCAGGATCTTCGGTCATGTGACCATGCTAGTAACCTCTATGGTATGTTGTAGGACCTTAGGAGGTCTTTGGGTCACGTGTTACCCACAAATCTCTGTAAAGGTGATTGACATCAGTACGGACCAATAAGCGTTAGTCCAGCCCCGGCCCATATAAGGGAGCTGCGTCCAATTATCGCTCTCTTCGGTTGCTGCTCTCGTTGATGCCGGACTAACAGGACGGTGCTACGCAACTTTCAAAGACACGCTAGACCTCAATATCTGCCGGCCTCAACAGAACCAAAACCGTGAGTTCAAATCTAAATCCCCGCAAATGCTAGCGTGACTACTGGACCGCAATTAACCCCTAAATCTAGTGGAGCAACGCAACATACTAAAAAGACTTTTAATGCTAAAGTCCCAACCTTTGACAATCTCCAAGAAAAGCTGTTGTTATGCTCAGAGACTGTTGTATTATTGAAGCTTGCAGAAAACCTTCAGTAAACGTTAATACTGTTTCAGAAACTCTCCGGTTGTGGACAATCTATTCTTCTTCTCTACCTCCCTATCGCTCTTGGGAAGGGTGGCGGTAGGAAAAGCGTAATTGAGGAACCCCTCACCCTGGAGTCACGAATAGCAAGGGTTAACATGCACCCTTTAAATACCACACAGCTACACTCCCCATACCCTACACCCCCCAGGCTATCACACCTTCATACAGGAGTAAAATCAGTCATTTTGTGACATAAGCTAAAATGTCTATTTTACATAAGGCTCCAATGATACAAGAGTCAGGCTACATACAGGACAAATATGAGGCAGCCATTTTAAGGAAATCTATTATCAAGTAGGAGTCAGGCAGCATACAATGGCGTCAGCCGTTTTATAACATAGGCTGAGGTTGCCATTTTAGGTCATGCTCCCAGGACAGGAGTCAGGCCACATACACTGAAGTTCGCCATTTGGCCACATAAGTCATGGTGGCCATTTATGTCACATTCCCATTATATAAGAATCAGGCTGCGTACAGTGAAGCCAACCTTGTTTGATGGGATGCGCTGAAGTAATAGTGGGACATTTTATGGAAAGGATAGCATCTTTACAGTATTCTTTCATGATATAGGAATTTAAACAGCTCAATGAATGGGGCTGAGGCTAGTCTCTGGAAAATGGAGACTATACTGTCTAAGGGCTCGTTTGCACTATGGAATTTCTGACCAACATACCATATAAGTGATTACAGTGCAGTTCTGGTGACTCACAGGTGACGTCTTCTCTTATCGGAGTCGTTCACGTTCCTTTTTCTTCTTCTACTATTTCAGATGTCATGATGATTTCCCCTTGTAAATAGTTTCCCCCTGTAGATAGTTGTTTTGCCGGATCCCACTGTCTGCGGAACGTCCGACCAAAACTTTATAATCAAAATTTCATATTCGAAGGGGTTAAATTCTTTAGAGTTTACACTATTGTTTTTTTTTTTACATTTTATTAGTCCCCATAGGGGACATATATGAGCTGTCATCAGGTGGCTCATACAGATCAATGCAGGACCTATGTACTGCACCGATCCATGAAATCTGCCAGGTAAGCCAACCGGCCGCTGGGATAACAGATCATAGTGACATAGTTAGTACGGTTGAAAAAAGACATATGTCCATCAAGTTCAACCAGGGAATTGAAGGGTAGGGGTGTGGTGCGATATTGGGGAAGGGATGGGATTTTATATTTCTTCATAAGCATCAATGTTATTTTGTTCCAGGAATGTATCTAATCCTGTTTTAAAGACTAAACCTTTTCTTCTCCAGATGGAGGGAGTGCCCCCTCGTCCTTTGGGGGGGTTTAACCTGGAACAGTTTTTCTCCATATTTTTTGTATGGGCCATTTATATACTTATATACGTTTATCATATCCCCCCTTAAACGTCTCTTCTCAAGACTAAACAATTGTAACTCCTTTAATCGCTCCTCATAGCTAAGATGTTCCATGCCCCATATTAGTTTAGTCGCGCGTCTCTGCACCCTTTCCAGCTCCACAGTTTCCCTTTTATGGACAGGTGCCCAAAACTGAACAGCATATTCCAGGTGAGGCCGTACCAATGCTTTATAAAGGGGGAGTATTATGTCCCTGTCCCTTGAGTCCATGCCTCTTTTGATACATGACAATATCCTGCCGGCTTTGGAAGCAGCAGCCTGACATTGTGCTATTCTGTAGTCTGTGATCTACAAGTCACCCAGATCCTTCTCTACCAGTGACTCTGCCAGTTTAATCCCCCCTAAGACATACGATGCATGCAGGTTATTAGTACCCAGTAGTGTTGAGCGGCATAGGCCATATTCGAATTCGCGAATATTCGCGAATATATGGACGAATACTCGTCATATAGTCGTGAATATTCGTAATATTCTCGTTTTATTTTCGCATATGCGAAAAGGCGCATATGCGAACATTTTCATATGCGAAAATTTGCATATGCGAAAATTAACATAACCTGAAATTCGCATATGCGAAAAGTAGCATATGCAAATGTTCGTATATGCGAAAATTCACACACCAGTCTCGTACAGTAGTATTAGAGCCCTCTTTACACCACACAAGCTGGAAGCAGAGAAGGGTGATCACTGTGATGTGTACTGTGAAAAAAATAAAATTTAATAAAAAAAAAAACAAAAAAACGAATATTCGTAATTACGTATAGCGCTAAATTCGCGAATATTCGCGAATTAGCGAATATGCAATATTCGCGAATAAAATTCGTATTGCGAATATTCGCGAGCAACACTAGACTACCCAGATCCATAACTTTACATTTATCCACATTGAACCTCATTTGCCAAGTGGATGCCCAGACACTTAGTCTATCCAAGTCATCTTGTAACTTATGCACATCCTCTATAGACTGTACCGTGCTACAAAGCTTGGTGTCATCTGCAAAGATAGAAACAGAGCTGTTAATACCATCCTCTATATCATTGATAAATAAATTAAACAACATAGGGCCCAGTACTGAACCTTGGGGTCACCACTAATAACCGGGGACCAATCAGAGTACGAATCATTGACCACCACTCTCTGGGTACGATCCATGAGCCAGTGTTCAATCCAGTTACAAACTAAAATTTCAAAACCCAAAGACCTTAACTTACCTGTCAGACGTCTATGAGGGACAGTATCAAATGCTTTAGCAAAATCCAGAAACACTATATCCACAGCCATTCCTCTATATACAGAGCCCCCCTCTATATCCACAGCCATTCCTCTGTATACAGAGCCCCCCTCTATATCCACAGCCCCCCTCTATATCCACAGCCATTCCTCTGTCAAGGCTTCTACTCACCTCTTCATAAAAGCAAATTTTATTTTGTGTGAACATAGCCTTAAAGGGGTACTCTTCCCCTAGAAATCTTATCCCCTGATGTTTGATCGTGGGAGGAACCAGTGGTGCAACCCCCCGTGATTAGACATCTTATCCTCTATCCTTTGGATTGGGGGATAAGATGTCTAGGGGCAGAGTATCCCTTTAATGCTCTCTGGGTCGGCACCCCAGCGTTCTGAATGTCTAAGGGAGATATATGGTGGGGGGGCGTGATGACTGTGGTCGATTGTAATCCGGCACGGAGCGGAGTTCGCTCCAGGCATTCGGATTACTGGGGTGCCAGGCCGGAGATCATGGGGGCCGCTGGATCCTTTGGATAGGGGATAGGTTGTCTAGAGGTGGAGAACCCCTGTAAGCTGAAAAGTTGGGTGGCAAAAGTTGGGTGACCCCATTGGGAGCTGTATCAATGGGAACACTTAAAGGGCTACTCCAGTGGAAAACTTTTTTTTAAATCAACTGGTGCCAGAAATTAAACAGATTTGTAAATTACTTCTATTAAAAATCTTAATCCTTTTGGTATTTTTTAGCAGCTGTATACTACAGAAGAACTTGTTTACTTTTTGAATTTCTTTTTTGTCTTGTCCACAGTGCTCTCTGCTGACACCTCTGTCCCTGTCAGGAACTGTCCAGAGCAGCATAGGTTTGCTACGGGGATTTTCTCCTACTCTGGACAGTTCCTGATACGGACATCAGGTGTCAGCAGAGAGCACTGTGGACAAGACAAAAAAAAATTAAAGATTTTACGCTGTAGCATACAGCTGCTAAAAAGTACTGGAAGGGTAAAGATTTTTTTTTTTATAGAAGTAATTTACAAATCTATTTAACTTTCTGGCACCAGTTCATTAAAAAAAAAAAAAAAATAGAAAAAAAGTTTTCCACTGGAGTACCCCTTTAAAGTTTCCAAGCCCTAATCCAAAATCTATCAGGGGCCCACCTAGAATGTGACATTTATTATATTGGTGTCTTCTTATGGAGTACAGGGGCCATTGGACCCCATCATGCACGACGGCCCAGGTGCTGTAAGTTCTGCCTATCTTATAACTATGCCCATATAGGTTGGCATCCAGCTTTCCCAGAAGCTGATATCACTAATAAACAGCCAAATCGAACTTTTCTGGTTCCCCCATATCTGCTCTTATGTTACTATATAATCCGTATAATCATCACGATGTTAATCGCAGTCATTCTGTATATACGATAGAGCTGACACTGCTGGTTATTTACTCGTCGCTCCACGCTGGCAGGAGGGGAGGTGTTATCAACAGTTCCAGCGTAGCACTTTGGCAAAACGTCTGCCAGCCAAAACAAACGTGAGGCTGGCAGAGTTCTCCGGGACAGATGCTGCTGACTGCGCCGGAGCGCTCCATACCTCAGCAAAAGTTTATGAACACTCAGCAATCCAGACGACTACAGAGGAACACAAATAAACCCTGCAAAATATTAATATAGTAATAATAATACAAGGGTTAGGATAGAGAAAGCGTAAGACGGCGATATGCGCCGTCTTATTTGTGTATGGTGCCAGCGGGTCCCATACAAAGCTATGTAGGCCTCATGCCCATGGCTGGGCACATGAAGTCACTATGGTTCTGTATTATGGACTTATAAGGACTTCATGCATAGTGTGCAACAGTCTTTCCCAACCAGGGTGCCTCCAGCTGTTGCAAAACTACAACTCCCAGCATGCCCGGACAGCCATCGGCTGTCCGGGCATGCTGGGAGTTGTAGTTTTGCAACAGCTGGAGACACCCTGGTTGGAAAACACTGATCTAACACTGGAATGAGGAGAGAGAGCATTTTACAGAGTGTACTCTCTGCTCTGTATTAGTGTTGCTCGCGAATATTCGCAATTCGAATATTATTCGCAAATATCGCATATTCGCGAATTCGCGAATTTCGCGAATATAGCGCTATATATTTGTAATTACAAATATTCGTTTTTTTTTTGTTTTTTTCTTCACAGTACACATCACAGTGATCATCCCTCTCTGCTTCCAGCTTGTGTGGTGTAAAGAAGGCTCTAATACTACTGTGTGAGACTGGCGTGCATAAATTCGTATATGCGAAAATTTGCATATGCGAATTTTCGCGTGCGTTAATTCTGTGTATGTAAATTTTCGCATACGTGAATTTTCACGTATGCGAAAATAAAACGAGAATATAACGAATATGCGAATATTCGCGAATATATGACGAATATTCGTCCATATATTCGCGAATATTCGCGAATTCGAATATGGCCTATTCCGCTCAACACTACTCTGTATTTAGGGGTCTGGTCTGGGGTCTGTATCAGTTTAGTGATCTGATCTGAGGTATACATTTCTAGAGGGGGTTTGGTCAGGATCTGTGATGATGTAAGGGATCAGGGGTCTCTGTTTAGAGATCTGGTGTCTGTATTAGTTTAGGGATCTGGTCTGACTCTGTATTTGTATAGGGATTTTGGTCGGGGTGTTTGTACTTGTTTAGGGGTCAGGTCTGGGGCCTGTACTTATTTTGAGGGGTTTGATCAGCATTAGAATTTGCGTAGGGGCACTAGTCTGGGGTCTGTAATTGTTGAGGGTGCCTGTTCAGGGTCTGTAGTCATTCAAGGGGTCTAGGTCTGTATTGATTTAACAGGTTTGGCATCTTTATTTTGTTAAAGGTGTTATGGTGACCCACGGGTGTATGGCGGGACCACGGGTGTAGCGGTGTGAGTGGTGGGATCAGATGGTATTAACCCCTGGGGGCAAGATGTTGTTAACTCCTAGTGTTCGTGACGCCAGTGTGATTTTAGGGTTCAGGAACACCACACGTCTGGCTTATCCGCAATCCCAGTTGCTAGAAGTGAAATGAGAGTCCACAACCAGTTATGGTCAAACGGAGGCTTTACTGAGTATAAGACAGATGGAATTATCTTCACAGCTAAGGCCAGAATTCCCAGAGAGGTGGCCAGGACCCAGAAGGACCTCGCAGCTTGCTGGACTAATATACTTGTAATTAACTTGACTTGAGATTGGACTTGACTTGACTATATGCGGGACTTGACTAGTTTCAGTGACAGTAGACCTAAACTTGAGACTTACTGGACTGACTGTAGCTTTTGGGGTCTTCCAGACAGCAAGGAAA
Source organism: Hyla sarda (assembly GCF_029499605.1). Classification (NCBI taxonomy): domain Eukaryota; kingdom Metazoa; phylum Chordata; class Amphibia; order Anura; family Hylidae; genus Hyla; species Hyla sarda. Next base: position 14,066,937 of record NC_079199.1, read on the forward strand.
AGAGGAGAAGAAGTAGAGCCAGAAAACGAGACGCTAAAGGAGCGGCCAGAAAGACAGGAGGAAAACCAGGCGAGAGCAGAGTCCTTGAGACCGATGGAGCGGAGACTACTAAGGAGGAGTTGGTGATCCACAGTGTCAAAAGCCGCAGACAGGTCCAAGGGAATCAGTAAAGAGAAATTGCCATTTGATTTGGCCGTCAGAAGATCGTCAGTGACTTTGGTTAGGGCCGTTTCTGTGGAGTGAAGGGAGCGGAAACCAGACTGTAAGGGGCAAAGGAGAGAGTTCTCGGAGAGATAGCGGATAAGGCGGGAGTAGACCAAGCATTCCAGGAGTTTGGAGATAAAGGGGAGATTTGAATATCATTAAAGTGATATACACAACATTCTGGAAACAACAGGGGGAGACCATGCAGGGGAGCCCCCAGGTCACTGAGGGACTCAACCTGACAGGGCCTAAGGGTAGTGCAGGACCATGTCCTGTACTGGGACATTACAGTTTGGTAGCCCAGTATAGGATCATCACAAGGATAGTCGCCGGTGAGGCTGTCTCCCCATCACCGGACCTGGGGATCCTGGGCAGAGATCCACACGGAGGAGTCGGAATTGAGTACCCCGGCTGAGGACGCATTCTCTACCCCTCCATCTACCCCCAGTCCAGGACCAGCGCCCCAGGTCCAGCAGCCTTCAGCACGTCCCGGTCACCACCATTACCTAAGTGGCTATTTGGCGACAAGCCAGCACTAGTCCAATTGATGAGGGACCATCTCCTAACCCTGCCATGGAAGTCCCATCCTCCTGTCCCAGCAGCCCAGGCCAAAAAGGCCAAACGAGAGGCTGAAGTGGCTGCCATAATGGAAGAGTTAAGAGCGCAGAGGAGAAGGGAGTTTGACCCTAAAGTTATGCTGTATGAAGTACGTCAAGTCCAGCAACAGGACACCAAGAGCCTTGAGGCCTTAAATATCAGGAGGCTAGAACAACCCCGAGAGGGGGAGCCACCCCTAGAACAGCGAAGAGCTACAGTTGTCAAGTTTGACAGAGTGAGGGGGTATGGCACATTAATGGACTGTCACCATGGTGGTACTATTCTGTTCAGCAGAAGAGCGGTGAAGAGAGACTACCTCCCTCCACCTCTACACTCCCTAGAGAGCAGGGAGATTGTAGAATACAACTTGACAAAAGAAGCGACTGGGCACTGCAGGCAAGGAAGGTAAGTGGATATAGCCAACACAGGTGTCTATATGGCGGTGGGATGAAACGTGAAGCAGGGTACAGCGTGGTGCTCACACAGTTTCACGCTGACGGGCATTTCGGAAATGCCTGTCAGCGTGAAACTGCAGTCGTCCAGGTGAATAGCTCCTGCCGCTCCAGCTCTGTTTTGTCTAGGGGTGTCGGGATGTTGGATCAGAATTTACTGAAATAAACCACTTCAAGCAATTCAAACAGGTGTGTGCTCCAATTTTTCTTCTCTTCTGCACATTTGAAGATTGTAGAATACACCCCTGTACAGAGCCTGCGTGGGGAATGGGCAGCAGCCTTCACCAGACCCAAGAATCCTTCGCAAATCCCATTCGCCCAACTTCCCCCCTGAAGATTGGGACATTTGGTCTCCTGCCACCAAGCGTCAAGGGAAAAGTCGTCCCAGAAGAATGGTATCCTGAGTCACCTGTTATGGACCCCAAGTATATAGGAGGTATCCTGACCAGGTCAAGAGTCATCTACAGATGTGCCCACGCCTACTCCTGCTGGAGGTTTGAGCTACCCAGCAGGTAGACATGTGCAATTCGTTTCGTAACGAACACAGAACTAAACACATTTTTCTGTTTTTGGATGTTCGTTACGAAAAGAATGCACAAAAAAAAAAATTAAAAAATCCCGAAAAAGCATACGAATATACAGTTAACGAATGCATTCGTTAACTAACGCATAACGAATATGCATGTTAACGAACAACGAATGCATTTGTTATCAGTATACCGAATGTCGGGGCCATGCATCAACTGTTATCCGACAGCGCATAATGCTTAAGCTGCTGCCGGATAGCAGTTGAAGCAGCCCGGGCAGGTTCACTCACCTTTCCGCACTGCTCCGGGCCTTCCTTCGGTGGGTCCTGGGCTGGTCCGGGGCCTTCATACGGGTCTCCCTCTGACGTCGTCATGACGCCGTCACGCACGCCGTCCCTTCATCCAATAGGAACGGCGTGCTATGGAGGCCCAGTAAGGCCTCGCGGCAGACAGCGGAGGACCGGAGAAGACCAGGAGAGCCCAGCGGAGTACCGAAGAGGACTAGGAGAGCCCAGCGGAGGCCCGGGGACACCATCGGGAGCAGCAGGGACAGGTGAGTAGGACTTTACTTTTTTACATTGCACAAATCCCTCAACATACGAATTACCATCGTATGTTGAGGGATCACTAGACATGTGCAGAACCAAAAATCTGAATTAACGAATGCATTCATTGTTTTTAACGACTGCATCCATTTTTTAAACGAATACATCTGAAAACGGAAAAAAAAATTAGCGGATGCATCCGAAAACCGAATATGACAAATGCACAGCATTCCGAATATTCACAGAACCGAAAAATTTTTGAAAACGAACATAACGAAAAAAACAACATTTTTGATTCTGCACATGTCTACCAGCAGGCACCAACCAAAGTGCCTCGGTCTACTCCTGCTGAGGAGGTTTGGCCGGCCCAACAGTGGCGCAAGCTGCTGCTGTATAAGTAGCGGTCACCATGAGCCTGACCATCACTGAAACCAGTTTGTCCCATGTGTCGTGGGATACCCATGTCAGCCCTATGGAGGGGGCACAGTCTCATGGTCCTAGGCACATGTCCCAGCCTAGAAAACAAGGTGACCATCGAGATTGGGATGGAAAGTTGCCTGGCCACAGTGCTTGAATCTTGCAAGATGTTTGCTACTATTTGAGTTGAAAAGACTAACTGTGTTTTATGCGGAAGCATTGTTGTTGTTACAGGTTATGCATCGTTCAAGAAGAAGTCCCTGTCAAGAAGTTTATTTGTAACCATATGCGTAAGTGTACGTGCCCGGCTATTAGCCGTGACCCTTTACTGAGAACTCAAAATGTACCAGAACTGTAGAGCGGTACTCTCAATATATATATTCAGAGTAATATATTTTGTTAATATTTTTGCACAGGTAAATGCACACATTACTGTACTATATTGTTCATGGAGTGTTGTAATAAAATGTATATAACATCTATATACGGAATTGTCTAAGATGATGTTTAGGGCCAATGGCGATTTTTATAGGAAGTATCCTGACCAGGTCAGGAGAAACGTAACTGCCTCACTGCCAGTACAAAGAGTAAGTCACAGTATATTGTATAAAGTTGTACCACATAGTCAATCTAAGTATAACTAATTTAGTCTAGGCATATTTAATGTCTAGATTAGGACTGTAGCAAAACGTATACTCCCAGTCCACCATCATCAAATGTATATATGTCTAACATTCCTTCCTGTCCTCGTGTACAGAGTACTCTACTGGTCAGAGGGTTTCCCTGAGGTATAAGTCAGACATGAATAGTGACAGAGTACAGTATGGAAAGGTAACTTAATTGTATAGTATAAAATTACCTATTGAGTTCTGGGGGGAAGTGGTTAGTGCCGAGGGGCCCCAGCAGCTAAGGCATTGGGTAGAGAGCCTCAGGCAGCTTAATCCGCACAAATGTGTTCAAGTGTCATAATTGTGTCATTGGCCACTGTTAGTCGTCCACCCTCCACTCCAGGACTGGGCGCCGAGGACGGCCTCCTGCAGTGTCCCCTGCCCCCCCCCCCCCCTGCATCTCGTTATTGTAATTGTATATAATCTCTATGTTATATATGTAAGAGTGTTATATCTTTAAGACTGTTTACCATGTCATGTGATTGTTACCCAGGAAATACCAGTGACCAGGTGACTTAGGGGTGACCAATGGGACCCCACCAGAGCCTCCCCCATATAAGCCCTGGGTGGAGCCTCTGCTCTCTCTCTCTTAGTCTTTGCTGAGGTCCAGTCAAGTGGTGCCTAAGTGTGTGTCCAGAGTCATAGGAGGCCTCAAGTCCAGTCTGCAGCCACAAGCTACAAACCTGCAAGTAACCACAGTCACAGTCTTGTCAGTTACAAGTCAGTCAAGTTAAAGTCATCTATCTAGTCAACATGGCCTGCACTAAATTTTCCACCTCTACTACAAGTCCCAGCAAGCCTTTAAGGTCTCTGAAGTCACTGGTCACCTCTGATGGCCTGGCTGAACTGTATAGACTTTTCCACCTGTCTAACTTCAGTAAAGCTACCATTGCTCCCGTGCCTGGCCCAGGATCCAACGGTATACCTTCGGGTGTTATTGAGGATAAACAATGCCCTGGCATCACGAATACAAGGTGTTAATGCAATCTGCCCCAGGGTAATTCCATCTGCCCTGCATCACACCCTCTACCACAAGGGGGTCTAGTTTAGTGTCTAGGTACTATGGTCACTAGGTACTCTGGTCTGGAAAATGTATTTGTTTAGGGTCCTGATCTGGTGTCTTTATCTATGTAGAGGGCCCTGATTTCAATTAGGGGGTCTGGTCTGGTTGTTTAGGTATTCTGGTTTGGGACCTATATAGCTTTAGGCGTCTGGTCTGAAGTCTTATTTAGGGGGTCTGGTTCTTAGTTAAGGAGGTTTGGGCTGGTGTATGTATTTATTTTGGTATTCTGGTTAGGGGTCTGTTTTGATTTAAGTGTCTTGTCTGAGGTCTGTATTTATTTTGCGGGTCTGGTCTAGATCTCTGTTAAGGGTCTGCTCCCATGTCTGTATTTGTTTAGGTAATTCTGGTTTGGGGTCTCTATATAGGGGTCCTGGATCTCTGTTAAGGGGTCTGGCCTAGTGTCTGTATTTGTTTGGGTACTCTGGTTTGGAGTCTGAAACTATTTAAGGGGGTCTGGATCTCTGTGAAGGATGTTAGGTCTGGTGTCTGTATTTGTTTAGATATTCTGGTTTGAGGTCTATATTGGTTTAGGCATCTGGTCTGGGGTCTGTATTTATTTAGGGGGTTTGGGTCTCAGTTAAGGGGGTCTGGTCTGGTGTATGTATTTGTTTAGGTAATTCCGGTTTGGGGTTCTGTATTTATTTAGGAAGTCTGGTTCTCTTGTTGAGCTGGTCTATTCTGGTGTCTGTAATTGTTTAGGTATTTTAGTTTGGGGTCTATATTGGTTTAGACATCTGGTCTGTGGTCTGTATTTTGAAGCAGAAGTCCTAACTATCTTGAGTACGCATGATAGTACATTAGGATGGAGACATGCCCTATATGCCAAACTTTGCACGCTGTGAAACTAATTATTTGTGGGTGGCCGTAGTTCACATTCGGTCATATTTTGATGAGGCAGCTTTTCTACGGGAGGAGACATTTTATTTATTACCATTGTTATACATTAGAATCTCTACATAAGACCAACGAGCTGGTTATAAGAACATTGTCACGTCCCAATGATCCATCACTGCTTACAAGCTGCTGAATGAATTACTTTGGTGAATGGAACCTGATAAGGCAGATAACTGCATAATGTGTTGTTATCTTATCTCCCATGTGAAAGATACATTGTGCCCCGGAGTCCACCTTGCCCAGCAGGTAAGGGACAATGACAATAGCCCACCCCTCCCCCATTATCTTCCCAATTAAATAAAAACCTAATGTATATTCCCAGAATCCATTCAGATGCTTTTAAATTCTTGTGCTAAGTAGTAAAGGTAATTAATCGCATCAATAGAGGCCTCAGTACTTTGTCATGTAAGGTAATGACTGTACAAAGGATACGGTGGGACCTTGGGGGTAATGGAGAATCCTGATTGACTGGTGGGAGAAGACAATGGGCCCTGAGTGAAGTCATTACAGTAAGTAACTCAGGACTGGGGGGGACGACATTTACAATGTTTTTCTTCATTACACAAAAATGTGTAAAATTTGGCATTCTGGATGTGTATCATATAATTCTATCGGTGTCTATAAGGCAGAACCCCCCGTGGGCCATCAGCATCTCCAGGATCTGATAGACGGGCATACTCATGGACTATTAGAATTACATGGTGGGGACTGGTTTTGCAGATGTATGGACATATAGGTGTACATGAAGCATTTTTCGACACCTTTTTTTGTGTGCTGGTGATGTGTAGGATCAGCAAATTTATTAAAGGAATACTCCGGTGGAAAACTTTTCTTTTTTAAATCAACTGGTGGCAGAAAGTTAAACAGATTTGTAAATTACTTCTATTAAAAAATCTTAATCCTTCCAGTACTTATTAGCTGCTGAATACTACAGAGGAAATTCTTTTCTTTTTGGAACAGAGCTCTCTGCTGAATCGCAAGCACAGTGCTCTCTGCTGACATCTCTGTCCATTTTAAGAACTGTCCAGAGTAGGAGAAAACATATGCTGCTCTGGACAGTTCCTAAAATGGACAGAGATGTCAGCAGAGAGCACTGTGCTTGCGATTCAGCAGAGAGCTCTGTTCCAAAAAGAAAAGAATTTCCTCTGCAGTACTCAGCAGCTAAAAAGTACTGGAAGGATTAAGATATTTTATTAGAAGTAATTTACAAATCTGTTTAACTTTCTGGCACCAGCTGATTTAAAAAAAAAAAAAGTTTTCCACCGGAGTACCCCTTTAAATGGTCGCAGAGCATTTTATAAATTTTGTGCAGGTCACATTGTCTGAAATTTCTCTCTTCACATTCACCAAAAAGCTAAGCTAAGTCTGGGCTGGTGTAGTTTTAGAGACTTTTCAGTGGCTTTTTTCACAAAAAGGACTATAATAGTGTGTGTGTGGGGGGAGCTCCGCTAAATACATACTCCTGGAGCACGAAAATACACAGTACAACAGATATCACAAAGTACCATAAATAGAATAAAGTGACACTTGTATAGGAAATATTGCACAGCTATTGCAAAACTACAACTTCCAGCATGCCCGGACAGTCATCGGCTGTCCGGGCATGCTGGGAGTTGCAGTTTTGCAACAGCTGGAGGCACCCTGGTTGGGAAACACTGTCCTAGCTCATGAACATGTCCCTAAGGACTGGAAAAATCCAAACTATCCAAAAGATGTTTCCTTTGAAACTCATTGCGTCAAGAAAATCTAATAAACTGGGTTTGGTCAAAAAAAATTAAAGCGTACCCGCCAGATCCAGCTAAAAACTTATTATATATATATATATATATATATATATATATATATCACTCAGTACCTAATCCTGACCGTGTACATCTAATTTTTATGTGTCTAGCACCTTTATTTATTTTTTTTATTACACTTTTAATTTAGCTCTTTAGTCTGAATTCCTCTCAAATGAAGGGGGCGTGGCCTCCCTGTGCAGGTCTCCGCCCCCTCCCTCAGTATGCTGTCTGCTCACATCTCCCCTAACATTAGCAAAACTACAACTCCCAGCTTCTCCTCACTGACAGTAGCCGGACACAAGATGACAGTGGGAGGATTTTTCCTCCAGCCCTGAGCCCTGCACTCACAGCTGTCAATCAAGGAAGTGTGTCCATGACATAGGTGATGACTCATGGACACAGCAGGACTGGTATGTGTCCAAGCAGGCAGGGGGGCAGTTGTTTGATTGGCTTTTTCAGTCTGAAATCCTGAAAATGTTCTAATGAAAACAATTGCAAAACCTATTGGTTATACATGCTTTACAACATATCAAAAGTTTTTGTATCTGACAGCGCTCATTTAAGCATATCACGTGGGACACAAAAGGAAACATGGATACTTCTATGTGACCCACTTGTTTGCAGAAGCTTCTATCTGCCCATTTAGGATACTGCGGAAGGAACAACAGGGGTTTCTCGAAGAGATGATTTTTCACCTTAGCTGTGTAATTCTGTGAAGCCGTGTTTGTGTAGGTGAGAGGCTCTGTTTGCCGACGGCTTAAAATGTTTTACCCTCTGTATACAGAGATGATCCCTTCAGCAAATAAGTCAGATACAAAGTCTCTAAACCTCAATAACATATAGATGGCACCGGGCCTTATCATGGATGATACCAGACCCTATCATAGATGACACCGGGCCTTATCATGGATGATACCAGACCCTATTATAGATAACATCGGGCCTTATCATGGATGATACCAGACCCTATCATGGTTGACACCGGGCCTTATCATGGATGATACCAGACCCTATTATAGATAACGCCAGACCCTATCATAGATGACTCAAGGCCCTATCATAGATGACACCAGACCCTATCATAGAGGACACATGGCCCTATGATAGAGGACACACAGCCCTATGATAGAGGACATACGGCCCTATGATAGAGGACACAAGGCCCTATGATAGAGGACACAAGGCCCTATGATAGAGGACACACGGCCCTATGATAGAGGACACACGGCCCTATGATAGAGGACACACGGCCCTATGATAGAGGACACACGGCCCTATGATAGAGGACACACGGCCCTATGATAGAGGACACACGGCCCTATGATAGAGGACACATGGCCCTATGATAGAGGACACATGGCCCTATGATAGAGGACACATGGCCCTATGATAGAGGACACAAGGCCCTATTATAGAGGACACATGGCCCTATGATAGAGGACACATGGCGCTATGATAGAGGACACATGGCGCTATGATAGAGGACACATGACCCTATGATAGAGGACACATGGCCCCATGATAGAGGACACATGGCCCTATGTTAGAGGACACAAGGCCCTATTATAGAGGACACAAGGCCTTATTATAGAGGACACATGGCCCTATGATAGAGGACACATGGCCCTATGATAGAGGACACAAAGGTTGCAAATCATTTTGATGGACAGTGACAGTTCCGCTTTACAAACAATATGACATTAGAATGTGGTGTCCCGGTACAGGACCTGGTCCTTTCCCTGTCTAAAGTCCCCTCTGCTAGAGTCCCTCCATTCTACAGGGCTCTCCTGCAGGGCTTGCCCCTTGGTCGCCTCATATAAATATCTTTGTATAGTGTATTAATGTATAGGACCTACCCAGGTCATGTGGTATATTATAATGGTTGTATAGATATTTAGGACCTTCCGGGGTCATGAGATAATGTCATGTGATGTACCCAGAGTTCTCTGGGCTCAGGACTTACAGGCTTTGCAGCCAATGGGATTAGTCCAGCCCCCTAGTATATAAGTTCAAATTCACTCTCTTAGCTCTCTTGGTTCCTGCTCTTAGTTCCGGACTATCAAGCAAGCACAATCAGCATATCTTCGTTCAATTCATCTAGGCCAAAGCCTAAAGAACCAGAAGCCACTAAAACCGTGTTATAAAGCTCAATCCTACAAATCCTGTGTGACTACTATTCTGCTTAAATCTGATAATTAGTAGCACAGTGGCCTGCTTAAAGCTAAAGACTATCCATCCCAGCAAAGCCTGTGAGGAACCTGCATCCCGGTTACCACTAGAGACACTGTATAATTGTAAAGACTGTTTGCATAAAAGTTCAAGTAAAAGTTTCCAGTTATCTAGTAAAATCTGCTGTGGACATTCCGTTTATTATCCCTGCCGTTTGTGGGCCGGTTGGTGGCAGGACCTCCAATACTAAGCAAACCTCACCCTGGCGTCACGACAATTAAGGGTTAATACCACCAGACCCTGTATTATCATTGCAACACCCCAGACACCACAACTCGAAACATAATGAACATTTGCTCAAAAGAGGTCACAGTACCAGAAGATCAAAGCCTCAAATAGAATAATTTTATGGGACATCTTCTCATGATTGTTCATTGACCATTTTGGGGTAATAACCACTGTGTATTTGAGGTTCATTGAGTAGGTTATCCTCTTCCAGTATACATACATACGGAGAACATATAGAGGGACAATAAAAGGGCTCTCCCAATATGTGCATTACATGAGCTCCTATTGATTTCAGTATAGATTTGGATAAGGAACAGCTGGTGTTAAGTATTTTGTCCAATTCCCTCTGGATCCACCATGAGTCCAATGTTGAGTTAGGCAGGTTGGACTTTTCCCGTCCTATACAACTGTTTCCACTTGTCTGGCAACTACTTGTCTCTGAATATTTTACAGTTTTCTCCAGCAATGTCCAATGTGCTTATAGTGGCTATTGGGACCCCATCAATAAGACCCCAACAGTTCCTCTGCTCTTTTTCTCATCATCTCTACATGTTCCCCAACTTATATTTTAGGTTCCACATAGGACGTCCTTAGGGATGTTTCCTAGTACCTAAAAAACCTCTTTCTGCAAAGTTTGAAATTCTTCTGGCCACCACTAGGGGGAGCTCACCGCAATATTGTGTTCAATACTAGCTGTAAAACTACCGTATGCAGCTAGCTCCCCCTACTGGGAGCTTTAGGAAGACAATATTTTAAAACATGATCCGGCCCCAAAACTACTCCAAGTAAAAGAGTATGAAAATGTTTGCGTAGTTTCTGCTTGCCGGGCAGTTTGCTGCAGTTAGGATTCCCTCTATAAAAGTCTGGCATTTGCCTCTGGCCCCAATGATACCCTTTTGCACACCCTTTTTGTTACATTAGTTGGTCTATCTATAATCATGTAGAATTTTCCCGGCCGCGTCTGTCATCTCTCAGTTATTAGTTTTTCAGCTGTACATAAACCTGGTATAATCTGATAAGGAATGAGATGACTGCAGCTTTAGGCATAATATGTCCCAGCACAACTCATTACAATATATTAATTGCATTTACCTGGAAGAACATACGTATGTCTCATTTATTTCCACCTATAGGCACGTCCTTCAACAATTGGATAATTAGATATAAGATAAATGGGCAGTGGCGTTGCTAGGGTTGGTGTCACCCGGTGCGGTAGAAAATGGTGTCACCCCCATACCTCCCCCCCCTCCCCTCAGTAAGTTTTTAGCCTGTTGTGACAGACACCACTGTTGTAGCGCATTGTGAGAAATTCCAGTATAATAATCAGATATACCAGTTGCCACAGAATGGGAAAGTGTTAAAGAAGTTTTCACCATTTAAATATACAGCTCCCAGAATTACTTAAAGGGGTACTCCACTGGAAAACATTTACTTTTATATCAACTGGTGCCAGAAAGTTAAACAGATTTTTAAATTACTTCTATTTAAAATCTTAATACTTACAGTACTTATAAGCTGGTGTATGCTCCACAGGAAGTTGTGTAGTTCTTTCCAATCTGACCACAGTGCTATTTGCTGACACCTCTGTCCATGTCAGGAACTGTCAAGAGCAGGATAGGTTTGCTATGGGGATTTGCTCCTACTATGGACAGTTCTTGACATGGACAGAGGTGTCAGCACAGAGCACAGTGGTCAGACAGAAAAGAAATTAAAAAAGAAAATAACTTCCTGTGAATCGCTTATACAGCAGCTAATAAGTACTGGAAGGATTAAGATTTTTAAATAGAAGTAATTTACAAATCTGTTTAACTTTGTAGCACCAGTTGATTAAAAAAAAATGTTTTCCAGTAGAGTACCCCTTTGAGCAGTGGTGAGGTTATGCTGGGAGTTGTAGTTTCACTGACCATAACTGTAGAACTGACAAGCGACTACAGCTCTGATAGGACATAGTGAGGAGAATGTACAATGATATCAGTGACTACAGGGGACTTCTTCTCTATAGTGAGGAGAATACACAATGGTATCAGTGACTACAGGTGAAGTCTTCTCTATAGTGAGGAGAATACACAATGATATCAGTGATTACAGGTGACGTCTTCTCTATAGTGAGGAGAATACACAATGATATCAGTGACTACAGGTGACGTCTTCTCTATAGTGAGGAGAATGTACAATGATATCAGTGATTACAGGTGACGTCTTCTCTATAGTGAGGAGAATACACAATGATATCAGTGACTACAGGTGACGTCTTCTCTATAGTGAGGAGAATACACAATGATATCAGTGACTACAGGTGACGTCTTCTCTATAGTGAGGAGAATACACAATGATATCAGTGACTACAGGTGATGTCTTCTCTATAGTGAGGAGAATACACAATGATATCAGTAATTACAGGTGACATCTTCTCTATAGTGAGGAGAATACACAATGATATCAGTGACTACAGGTGACGTCTTCTCTATAGTGAGGAGAATACACAATGGTATCAGTGATTACAGGTGACGTCTTCTCTATAGTGAGGAGAATACACAATGATATCAGTGACTACAGGTGACATCTTCTCTATAGTGAGGAGAATACACAATGGTATCAGTGATTACAGGTGACGTCTTCTTTATAGTGAGGAGAATACACAATGATATCAGTGATTACAGGTGACGTCTTCTCTATAGTGAGGAGAATGTACAATGATATCAGTGACTACAGGTGACGTCTTCTCTATAGTGAGGAGAATACACAATGATATCAGTGACTACAGGTGACGTCTTCTCTATAGTGAGGAGAATACACAATGATATCAGTGACTACAGGTGACGTCTTCTCTATAGTCTTCACTTATCTAATTCAGATGGTACATACCGCCCGGACTTGATCCAGCTAAAACTTCTGTCTGTAGAATGTGACGCCCAGACGTCTCCTCACTATGTCAGCGCATTCTCATCCTCTATATGAAAACAATTATTATTATAAACCTGCCAGACACTGTATCCTCTAAATATAATACTACTATACACTATACTCTTTGATTATAAACCTTCCATACACCGTACCCACTGAATATAATACTACCACACACTGTACATTCTGAATATAATACCAACACATACTGTACCCTCTGAATATAAATCTGCCGCATACTGTACCCCTGAATATAATACCATCACATACTGTACCCTCTGAATATAAATCTGCCACATACTGTACCCCTGAATATAATACTATCACATACTGTACCCTCTGAATATAATACCAACACATACTGTACACTCTGAATATATTACTACCACCCACTGCGCCCTCTGAATATAATACTTAGAGATGAGCAAACTACAGTAAATTCAACTCGTCACAAACTTCTCGGCTCGGCAGTTGATGGCTTTTCCTGCATAAATTAGTTCAGCTTTCAGGTGCTCCCGTGGGCTGGAAAAGGTGGATATTGTCCTAGGAGAATCTTTCCTATGAATGTATCCACCTTTTCCAGCCCACCGGAGCACCTGAAGGCTGAACTAATTTACGCAGGATAAGTCATCAACTGCTGAGCCGAGAAGTTCGTGACGAATCGAATTTACTGTAAGTTCGCTCATCTCTAATAATACTACCACAAACTGCGTCCTCTGAATATAATACTACCACCCACTGTGCCCTCTGAATATAATACTACCACAAACTGTGCCCTCTGAATATAACGTTGCCATACAGTGCACCCTCTGAATATAATACCACAACCGCAGTAACACCCCTCAACATCCATTAGCTGATGCTATTACCACGGGAGGGGGGTATTGGTGGTGTTGCTAGTGGATGATCGGGGTGCTACTACTGGGGGGGGGGTGTTGCTGAAGGATGATGAGGGTGCTACTGGCCACCCCCCCTGGCAGTATCACCCCCATCATCCATCGGCAGGATCATCCTCCTGGCAGGAGCACCGCCATCATCCACCATCAGGATCTGCTGATGGAGGTGCTGCTGCTGGGGGGGGGGGGGGTAGTTGCTGGCGGATGATGAGGGTGCTACTGCCAGGGGGGGGAGCATTAGGTAGGCAGCAGTTCCCCCACATTAGGTAGGTAGCAGTTTCCCCACATTAGGTAGCATCTTTTCCCCACATTAGGCAGCATAGATTCCCCACATTTGGTACCAGTTTCCCCACATTAAGTAGGTACCAGTTACCCCATATTAGGTAGCAATTTCCCCACATTAGGTAGCACAGATTCCCCACATTAGGTAGCAGTTTCTCCACATTCGGTAGCACAGATTCCCCACATTAGCTAGCATAGACTCCCCACATTAGGTAGCATAGACTCCGCACATTAGGTAGCATAGACTCCGCACATTAGGTAGCATAGACTCCCCACATTAGGCCGCAGGTTCCCCACAATGCGTCAAAGTCTCCCCACACACACACACACACACACATGCACACACACACAAAAAAAAACACATACAACACAGAGAGACACACACACAAACACACACAGTCAGAGAGACACACACTCACTCACAGACAGACACACAGAGTCACACAGTCACACACACAGAGTCACACACAGAGTCACACACACACACAGAGTCACACAAACACACAGTCACACACAGAGTCACACAAATACACAGAGTCACACACACACTCAGAGAGTCACACACACACAGACACACACACACACACACAAACATAGATAGAGACAGACACACACACTCACCCATCCAGCGCAGCGATCCTTCTCACCGGGCGCAATGCGAGTGACGTAAATGACGTCCCCCTGCGCGGCCATGCGGTGTGACGTCAGGCCGGCGCAGACGTGGGAGCGGAGGCCGGGCACAGTACTGGTGAAGGTGAGGGGGGGGAAGCGTGATGAAGGACGGGCGCACTGAAAGGGGGGGGGTTGCAAACGGACGGGCGCACCGCACACACAGCACAGGGGGGGGGGGGTGCTGACGGATGGGAGGCCGGTCGGGCACATAGGGGGGTGTCAGTGTAGCTGGGGAGGGGTTGTGGGTGCTGCGGAGCGTCTTGGTGTCACCCCATTAGGTTGGTGTCACCCGGGTCGCAACGCCACTGTAAATGGGTATATAGTCATTTCACTAGAGGAGGTTAAGGAAACTTCCATCCCTTCAATTTACCGTAGGGTTCATCCTGAGCCTTCTGGTTCATGAATAGAATTACAGAATGACGGTAGAGACTGACACTTAGGGTATGTTCACACAACGTAAAATGTGCAGGAAACAATGCCTGCCCGGAAAACAAGGACATTCCGAACATTTGAATAATCCAGCGGGCGCTAGGGCCACTCGGAAATGTGCCGTCTTTTAGACAACAATGTATTTCTGTGTGAAATCCGCAAAATTTATCTAAAAACATCCTTTCCATTCTTCTTGTGGACGCCGCAATCTGCCGCGGAAATTCCACCATGTGAACATTGCAGCAGGATCCTATTGAAATCAACAGGACTCTGCTGCAGGGAAATGTCCGTTTGAAATATTCCGGCAAAATTTGGGAGGAGATTTATTAAAACCTGTGTAGAGGAAGAGCGGTGCAGTTGCCCATAGCAACCAATCAGGTCGCTTCTTTGATTTTGAAAAGGGCTTCTCCCCCATTATTTTCAATGGGATTCCGCTGTCCTATTTACAGAGCAGAATTTCCGCATTCCGCAAAATTTAAAGACCTGGATTTGGGGGCGGCATCCCATTGAATTCAATGGGGGAGATTTATCAAAACCTGTGTAGAGGAAACGTTGCCCATAGCAACCAATCAGATCTCTTCTTTCATTTTTAACAAGGCCTCTGCAAAATGAAAGAAGCGATATGATTGGTTGCTATGGGCAACTGGGCAACTTTCCCCTCTGTACAGGTTTTGATAAATCTCCCCCAAAGGGGCACTGAATTTTGGCAGAATTCTGTGTTTTAACACACAAATATTCTGCTGGAATTTTTCAAATTCTGCAAAAATTCCCCTTTAAGCTTTGCAGGATGGAATTTGAGAGGAATTTCGGAATTCCGCCATGTGAACATAGCCTTACAAAGCAGAACAAAAAGGGATCCAGACGAAAGTCACTCTAAATGTAGTTTTTTTTTTTAAGAGCCGAGGCGCGTGCTCTCTAGTTGCTCGCGAATATTCGCAATTCTAATTTTATTCTCGAATATCGCACATTCGCGAATACGCGAATATTCGCGACTATAGCACTATACATTCGCAATTACGAATATTTTTTTTTTCGCTCGTGCAAATTTTAGCATATGCTCATCTTCACATATGCAAATGTTCTTATACGCGAATTTTCTTCTGTGTACATTGTCGCATATGCGCATTTTCACAACCATTATTGTTCTTACATGCGAATTTTCCCCTATGTACAATATTGCATACGTTAATTTTCTTATACGCAAATTTTTCTGTATAACATTTTCCGTGTATGCGCATTTTCACAAATTCAAATTCTCTGTTGTGCGAATTTTCGGGTATAAAACGTTTCGTATATGCGCATTTTCACATACACAAAATTTTCTTGTATGCGAATATTCGCCTTATATGCTAATGTTCGTGCATATAAATGTTCGCATATACGAACTTTTCCGTTCACTGATTGAAAACCTTACCCTTCGCCTCCGGACCAAAAGGTACCTGCAAGGTTCCAGGTTCAATGTCCCTTTTCGCCGAAGCTACTAGGGGACCACAAATGCTCCCGGCATCCCCCTTGGCGTTAGCCAAGGTATCTGCCCGCAGAGCCGATAATGGTAGGTACCCTGCCAAAGCAGGAGTACCCGGGGTGTTTGCAGGGAGGTGCGGAACCTAATGGCCACACACACCTCCCCTAGACCGCCAGGAGGGACACCCAGAAGGGCTACCGCATCCTGACAAATCCTGTGAACACACAACACGCAAAAAGTGACACAGTGAGACAAAAAGAAATAAATAAGTGAATGTGCGCAGGTATACTGCCCGGATCTATAAAAATTTCTCTGATCCTAGCCAGAAGGCCGGGAATCAAGAGGTGAGTGCCACAAGGTGAAGAGATTATGGTGCCCGTGCTTCAACTCAGTGAGTCCATCCTCTCAGTGAGTTTCGGCACCTCGGGGTCACCACTCCCCGAGGCACAAAAGTACCTCGGCTCTAAACCCTCTCAGCCTCATGGCGAGACCCGGAGGGAACAGGTCACATTGGGGCAGCCGTCGAGCTGATTCCTCAGAACCAGCCCCGGAAAGCCCTGGTACACCTGCATCCTCCATGCACCACCCATCCCCACCAGCATGAAAACTGATAAGAACAGATACTACTAGTGTTGAGCGGCATAGGCCATATTCGAATTCGCGAATATTCGCGAATATATGGACGAATATTCGTCATATATTCGCGAATATTTGCGTTTTATTTTCGTATATGCAAATATTTGCGTGTGCGAAAAATTAACATGCGAAAATTTGCATATATAAAAATCCGTACTAGCAAAAATTCGCATATGCGAAAATTAGCATATGCAAATATTCGTATATGCAAAAAATTCGCACACCAGTCTCATACAGTAGTATTAGAGCCTTCTTTACACTACACAAGCTGGAAGCAGAGAGGGATGATCACTGTCATGTGTACTGTGAAAAAAATAAAATAAAAAAAAATTACGAATATCGCGTCTCGGCCTTTTGGCTAAGATCAAGTGTAGTATCTGTTCTTATCAGTTTTCATGCTGGTGGGGATGGGTGCTGCATGGAGGATGCAGGTGTACCAGGGCTTTCCGGGGCTGGTTCTGAGGAATCAGCTTGACGGCTGCCCCTATGTGACCTGTTCCCTCTGGGTCTCGCCATGAGGCTGAGAGGGTCTGGAGCCGAGGTACTTTTGTGCCTCGGGGAGTGGTGACCCCGAGGTGCCGAAACTCACTGGGAGGATGGGCTCACTGAGTTGAAGAACGGGCACCATAATCTCTTCACCTTGTGGCACTCACCTCTTGATTCCCGGCCTTCTGGCTAGGATCAGAGAAATTTTTATAGATCCGGCCGGATGTCCGGGCAGTATATCTGCACACATTCACTTATTTATTTCTTTTTGTCTCACTGTGTCACTTTCTGTGTGTTGTGTGTTCACAGGATTTGTCAGGATGCGGTAGCCCTTCTGGGTGTCCCTCCTAGTGGTCTAGGGGAGGTGTGTGTGGCCATTAGGTTCCGCACCTCCCTGCAAACACCCCGGGTACTCCTGCTTTGGCAGGGTACCTACCGTTATCGGCTCTGCGGGCAGATACCTTGGCTAACGCCAAGGGGGATACCGGGAGCATTTGTGGTCCCCTAGTAGCTTCGGCGAAAAGGGACAACAAACCTGGAACCTCGCAGGTACCTTTTGGTCCGGAGGCGAAGGGTAAGGTTTGTTGGGGGGCCTCTCTCCTATCGGAGAAGGGCTTGCGATAGACCGCATCCTTTGTGCACTTTTTTTTAGTGTAACACGTTTGCACTTTTTCTTGCACTTTGGGTGAATCGAGAGCACGTTCCTCGGCTTTAGATTAAAAAAAAATATATATAGTGCTATATTCGCGAATATGCGATATTCGCAAATAAAATTCGTATTGCGAATATTCGCGAGCAACACTAGATACTACACTTGATCTTAGCCAAAAGGCCGAGAAGCGATCCCCATGGTGGCACTATGGACATGATGGTAGCCACTATGGGCAATGTAAATAGTGGGCATTAGGGGTTATCACTCTAAGACATTAATAAGGGAGATTTATCAAAACTTGGGTAGAGGAAAAGTTGCCCAGTTGCCCATAGCAACCAATCAGATCGCTTCTTTCATTTTTCAGAGGCCCTTTTAAAAGTGAAAGAAGAAATCTGATTGGTTGCTATGGGCAAATGGGCAACTTTTCCTCCACAGGTTTTGATAAAACTTCACTCAGTATACACTAACATCTATTCTATAGGCTGCTTTCCTTACATTTGTAATTATGTAAATTAGATCTATTTTCCCAGGGAGCATTGCATGGCCTACAGATGGAGGTCTCCATAAGGAGAAACAATTCCCACCTAGAGAAAGGAATGCCTGGGCGGCAGATTGATGTCAGTCCCACCCCAGGACAGCAGACATGACCAGTCTCTTCTTACCTTACTGACCCTTCCTGCACTTTGACCTTAAGGCTATTGCCCAGTGGCCCCAAGAAAATCCAGGTGTTCCTTTTCTTTGAACAGATGATTCACATTAACGCGTACCTGTCACTTTAAAAAAGTTTCCACATGGTCAGGGTCCGAGTGGTTTTAGAACAAACGTGCTGAAAAGCGACAATACAGACCATAAGTAAAGCAGTGTTTCCCAACCGGTGTGCCTCCAGCTGTTGCAAAACTACAACTCCCAGCATGGCCGGACAGCCTTTGGCTGTCCGGCCATGCTGAGAGTTGTAGTTTTGCAACAGCTGGAGGCACACGGGTTGGGAAACACTGGAGTAAAGTATCAGTTCACTTTGAACCTACCCTGTAATGAACTGCTGCCACCTAGAGGTAACATGTCAAAATGTTTTCAACATGACAGGGCCCATTTTGCTAAATGTTATCTATCCCAAATTTACATTATCACCGTTTATTATCCAACCCACAGACATGAGAATATGGACAGTGTATTTTTGGCAGTCTTTCAGGTCAAATACCTGTATGTAGATTACTCCCTAGTGGTGAATAGAGACAGAAAAATTATATATATGAAGTAGAAGAGTATTCCTATGAAGTCTTGCCTTTCAGGAGCCTGGAAAAGTTTAAATCTCTCTATATATTATCTCAACATATGTATGTATGTATCAATGAATAAATATATATATATATATATATATATATATATATATATATATATAAATATATATATATACACGTGTGTGTGTGTGTGTATATATATTTAAATGTGTATATATATATATACATATATATATATATATACAGTGATTCCTCAACTTACAATAGTTTCAACATACAATGGTCTTTTCTTGACTAATGTAAGTTGAAACCAGCCTCACCATACAATGTAAGGACAGTCCAAATCTGTGAAACATGTCAATGGCCAGAAGAACTGACCAATCAGAATGGACATTCACTGGTCAAACCCCTGTATTACTGAAGTGCATGCACTGACTGGTGTCTGGTAGCACCCCCTACAGTACAGGGAGGTATTACATGTTCTGTACTCTTTACCTGTATTACTGAAGTGCATGCGCTGACTGGTGTCTGGTAGTGCCCCCTACAGTACAGGGAGGTATTACATGTTCTGTACTCTTTACCTCTATTACTGAAGTGTATGCACTGACTGGTGTCTGGTAGCGCCCCCTACAGTACAGGGAGGTATTACATGTTCTGCACTCTTTACCTGTATTACTGAAGTGCATGCACTGACTGGTGTCTGGTAGCGCCCCCTACAGTACAGGGAGATATTACATGTTCTGTACTCTTTGCCTGTATTACTGAAGTGTATGCACTGACTGGTGTCTGGTAGCACCCCCTACAGTACAGGGAGGTATTACATGTTCTGTACCAGGGTTAGCTGCTCCTTTGGACACCAGGTGAGGGCGGCTCCATGTTACTTTTTTAGGACATTGTGTACTGTACAGGACCCTGAAGAAGCTCCTGTCCTCTACATAGACAGTGATTACAGCTCCCAGCAGATCCTTATTACTTTTATATGTAAGGATTTGCTTTATCTATATTAGTTATCTACTTATTTTTCTTTAATCCTCACTTTTTCCTATTCTTGGTGGCTTCAGAACCAATTACCAGGTTTCCATAGAGTTATGGTCTCAACATACAATGGTCATTCTGGAACCAATTAATATTATAAGTTGAGGGAACACTGTATATATGTATGTATGTGTATATATATATATATATATATATATATATATATATATATATGTATGTGTATAGATAAATATATATATATATGTATTTGTATATATATATATATATATATATATATATATATATATATATATACATATACATACATGTTTCAGCATAAGTTCCAAACCGTGAGATATTTTACACACGTTACTTATACTGTAAGTCAAATATAAATCTCCGCAGCCTGAGATTTACACGATCAGGAGATGTAGAAGTCCCATGCAAGTTAATGGGACTTTCAGTACATTTCCTAATTGCGTCACTCTCGGGCTGCGGAAACTGCAGAGTTTTAAACATCCTGCCACCAGACCAACGTCATGGTAAAGTATGATTTAACTGTCCGACAGGTAGGTGCAGAGAACAGTTAGTTCAGGGGGGGGGCAGACAGAGAGGATGGGGTTGGCAGGGGAGAAAATATTTATTGCTGGCGGAGAGAAGAGTAGGGGGAAAGTGAGAGGGCATGGCAGCGCTGCTGCAGTGAGGAACGCAGGGAGGATAGGCAGCCTATCACTGCTGGGGCACAGTATGTGTGCCACCCAGCTTTCCTAGTCTCCTTAAGAGTTCCAATATGGCTGCTTTACCAAAACGATATCCTCTTCAGGAGACTGGAAAAGCTGGGTGGCAGGTAGTACACAGGACTCACGGTACTTTCCCAGCTTTCCCAGTCTCCTGAAGAGATTATCTGTCTGGTATAGCAGCCATATTGGATACACAAATAGAAGTATCCAATATGCTGTATTTCCTGCAATGGCATTGATTTAATTATTGATTAGTGAATTATCGATTAATTACCTTTAAGGTGTGAAAATGTCTCTAACGAAAAGTAAAGCTGTAGCCTGAATGCAAATAAAATGAAAGACCGGGCGAAATATATTAGGAAAACTATTCAAACCTTGTATAGCAGTGCCTGCGGTAGGTTCCATCGGGTATAAGATGAGTGCATTACCAGGCGGTACATTCCTAGAACATTTAACCGTCTATAAAAAAAAGGGAATTCTAAATATTTTTTCCAGATATTTTCTGCAGATTCCATTAAAGACAGTGAAGCAGATCTCCAGCGATGGCGACTGATACTTCACAGAGCTGACGTTATCTGATATAGACCAATGAATCACATCAAAGAGAGACGGATAGGGCAGTTCGTTCTATACAGGAATGGAGGACAGTAAGTAAAGCAGTGTTTTCCAACCAGTGTGCCTCCAGCTGTTGCAAAACTACAACTCCCAGCATGCCCGGACAGCCGACGGCTGTCCGGGCATGCTGGGAGCTGTAGTTTTGCAACAGCTGGAGGCACACTGGTTGGGAAACACTCATGTACTGTATCAGTTCACTTTGAACCTACCCTATGATCAACACTGCCACCTAGAGGCTTATATTTTTAGAAACATTACAGCTGCCTATACAGTTTTCTGTCAGATCCAAATATAGATTGGACAGGTTTAATTTACCTAGATTCCATTATTTTCCTTAGAAATAAGCAGCGCCCAGAAGCGCCAAGTTAAACACGAATGTAAAGCCGGCGGGGGTGGGGTTCAAATATTTAACAACAGGTGCCGAGCCCAGTGTGCCCGATGCCCACTGTGTCTCAAAATGTTTTTTTTTTTTACTCTATTAATCCTATATACCTATTACCAAGTCAGGTTAATGCAGCTATAGAGGTGAAACAAGATGGGAAACTACAGCTCCCAGCATGACCTTAATGATGGTAAAGATATGCTGGGAGTTGTTTTACAGAATAGAACATTGTACTGGAACAACGTAGTGAAGGGCAGGGCACACAACGCCATTGTGGTAACTCTCAGGTGACATCTTGTCTCATCGGAGTCGTTCATTTTTTTTTTTTCGCCATCTGGTCCAGACGGCCATCACTTCTTCCAGCTACCGCTCCTTTGCTGCCCAAACATCACTTTTCCAACAAGCTATCCCCCTCATACTGCCACACACTGCACCTCTGAATATAATACTGCCACACTATACCCTCTGAATATAATACTGCCACACACTATACCCTCTGAATATAATACTGCAACACACACTGCACCTCTGAATATAATACTGCCACACACTGTACCCCTGAATATAATACTGCCACACACTGTACCCTCTGAATATAAATCTGCCACACACACTGCACCTCTGAATATAATACTGCCACACACTGTACCCTCTGAATATAATACTGCCACACACTGTACCCTCTGAATATAATACTGCCACACACTGTACCCCTGAATATAATACTGCCACACACTGTACCCTCTGAATATAATACTGCCACACACACTGCACCTCTGAATATAATACTGCCACACACTGTACCCTCTGAATATAAATCTGCCACACACACTGCACCTCTGAATATAATACTGCCACACACTGTACCCTCTGAATATAATACTGCCACACACTGTACCCTCTGAATATAATACTGCCACACACTGTACCCCTGAATATAATACTGCCACACACTATACCCTCTGAATATAATACTGCCACACACTATGCCCCTGAATATAATACTGCCACACACTGTACCCTGAATATAATACTGCCACACACTGTACCCCTGAATATAATACAGCCACACACTGCAACTCTGAATATAATACTGCCACACACTGTGGCCCTGAACATAATACTGCCACACACTGTACCTCTGAATATGATACTGCCATATATCATGTGTAATTTTATACATGCAATTTCCGAATTTATACGAAAAAAAAAAACATTTACAAAGGGTCATATTTTCTATTAATCAAGAACTATTTTGGGGTAGACTCCTTATCCTGGGCAGCATCAGGTGAGTACATATATGGCTCTGGTGCCCATCTATTCTATGTAGAGCGATCTCTGACCAGGGCAAATATTGACAGGACAAACCCTTCTATTTGCTGCAGCGTCCACTACAGATGTGGTGACCTCCTGGTGACTGTACAGTATGTGTCCATATCATTCCCCTGCCAGGGGTCACAGACAAACATGGGGTCAGGACAGAGGATGTCTAAAGGGCTTCAGCTGAACTTCATACACTAGTAATAAATGTATATATAAATGTGTAGATATGTATGTGTGTATATATATATATGTATGTGTAGATATGTATGTGTGTATATATATATATATATATATATATATATATATATATATATATATGTATGTGTAGATATGTATGTGTGTGTATATATATATATATATATATGTATGTGTAGATATGTATGTGTGTGTATATATATATATATATATATATATATATGTATATGTATGTGTAGATATGTATGTGTGTATATATATATATATGTATGTGTAGATATGTATGTGTGTGTATATATATATATATATATATATATGTATGTGTAGATATGTATGTGTGTGTATATATATATATATATATATATATATATATATATATGTATGTGTAGATATGTATGTGTGTGTGTATATATATATATATATATATATATATATGAATGTGTAGATATGTATGTGTGTGTATATATATATATATATATATATATATATATATGTATGTGTAGATATGTATGTGTGTGTGTATATATATATATATATATATATATATATGTATGTGTGCGTGTATATATATATATATATATATATATATATATATATATATGTATGTGTAGATATGTATGTGCATATATATTTATGTCTGTATGTTTCAGCATAACTTTCAAACAGCTGGACATATATATGATTAAACATAAAGGGGTACAGTTTGTTTCAAATGCTGGAGCCAGTGCTGGGAGCTCGTGACATAATAGCCCCGCCCCCTCATGATGTCACGCCTCACCCCCTCAATGCAAGTCTATGGGAGGGGGCGTGCCAGCTGTCACGCCCCCTCCCATGGACTTGCATTGAGGGGGAGGGGCATGATGTCATGGGGCAGGGCTATGACATCAGGAGCTCCCGGCTCCAGGGGGCGTGGCATGCGTCATAAGGAAGCGAAGTGGGGAATCAATTGGAATGGTTATGGCACAAGGGGATGATAAATCCATTGGAATGGTTATTATACGGGGTTCAGAGGGGGAATCAAGTGAAATGAGTAAAAGAGTATGGCATGGGGGGAATCAACTGGAATGATTATGGCACAGGGGGATTAATGTGATGTCATGCATATATAATTAATTATGCAAATTAGAATGGCAGGTATTTTTGGGCAAGAAAAATGGCAATCCTACCCACAAGGCTAATGCAGAAGAGCGAGTACTAAAAAAGGTACTACAGGTTATGGAAACAAGAAGGTGCAGCTTGTACAGTAAGACTTTTGGTCTATAGGTGGCAGTAGAGAGCTGTGATGTCAGTGGGAACACTCACTGCTGTATAGGACAAGGTGAGGTATGGAGACAGGGGGGGGGGGGGTCACAGACTGATATAATGAGGAGCAGTTCACAGCAGCACAGAGGATTTCAGGGTAACTGGGGTGACAAGAATTAAGGCAGCCAGATGCCCATTGATATAAGTGAAGATGAGGCTGCATGTGATAAGGGCAATAAGGTCACAGGGAGTCAGGAGCTGCGTCCTCCAGCAGCGCAGAGTATTTCAGCAGAGTAAGAAATAATAATCTGCCATAAGGGTCTCATCCCTACCATATCTGCTGGTCCTGCCCAGCTCCTCCATGGGTGGCTGACCCGAAAAATGCTGCAAATATTCACTTCTCACTTTAGGTGCAAAAAACAAACAAACCTTGTAATATGAAAGAGTTTAAAGGGGTACTCTGGTAGAATTTTTTTTTTTTTAAACAGTTAAACAGATTTGTAAATGACTTCTATTTAAAAATCTTAATCCTTCCAGTACTTATCAGCTGCTGTATGCTCCACAGGAAGTTGTGTAGTTCTTTCCAGTCTGACCACAGTGCTCTCTGCTGCCACCTCTGTCCAGAGCAGGAGCAAATCCCCAGAGCAAACCTCTCCTGCTCCGGACAGTTCCTGACATAGACAGAGGTGGCAGCAGAGAGCACTGTGGTCAGACTGGAAAGAACTACACAACTTCCTCTGGAGCATACAGCAGCTGATAAGTCCTGGAAGGGTTAAGATTTTAATATAGAAATAATTTACAAATCAGTGTAACTTTCTGACACCAGTTGATAAGAAAAAAAAATTGTTTTCCACCGGAGTACCCCTTTATTATATCGGCGCAGCCCGGGCTCCTCGGGGGGCCTCTGCCTTTTCTCACCAACACGTCCATGACTGATCGGGAAGGTGTTGTGATGGTGATGTCACCTCAGCTCATGGGGCAGGTGATTCATCTCGCCAACACCCAACTTTCCTGGCAGACCTCAGCGTGGAATATTACTCCAGAATATTTTGTTGGCCCCGGAAAAAGTTTGGTTTGGAGATGAATGAACCCCTGGTGACATCATGATCTCATGGAGTCAGATCGGGGATGGAGAAGAGATTACGTAGCTGCTCTGAGCCCGAGGAATATTAATGAGGGAATTGACATTAAAGGAACTATGACTTATCTACTGCAAAATGAGGCCAGTATTATTGGTGCATTGTGTGGGCACAATATGGCGGAGTTATGTGGTATTATTTGTATACTGTAGTGGGATACTGTTTAGGCATTGTATGGACATATTACTTGTATACTGTATTGAGGTATTATTTATACATTGTATAGCTGTATTATTTGTATACTGTAGTGGGATACTGTTTAGGCATTGTATGGTCATATTACCTGTATACTGTATTGAGGTATTATTTATACATTGTATGGCTGTATTATTTGTATTCTGCATTGAGGTGTTATGTAGGTATTGTATAGCGGTATTATTTGTACACATCATGACATAAGAAAAGCGGGGGGCTCAAGCATATATAGATACGATAAAAACTGGGGTGCTACCTAGCATAAAGATAAACCAATGTAATCAAAGAAAGACAAAATGCTATAACAGATGCACAACCGATAACAAAATGTGAAAAATCAAGATAATGTTTTATTAGAGAAAAATA
Organism: Hyla sarda; assembly: GCF_029499605.1. Taxonomy (NCBI): domain Eukaryota; kingdom Metazoa; phylum Chordata; class Amphibia; order Anura; family Hylidae; genus Hyla; species Hyla sarda. Next base: position 14,093,377 of record NC_079199.1, read on the forward strand.
AAGTACATAAATATAAAAAAAAAAAACAACACAAATTAAAAACACTTAAAAAGGCTCCATAGAGCCGCACTACAACAGGCACAAAGTGCCAGCGCAACCCTGGTGGATACACACGAGATACATACAGGGGGGTGAAAAAATAAAATAACTACTTGTCCAAGGGACTAAAACGGAGAACAATTTACTTTTCCCTCATGAGGATCCACTTGTCCTGGTACATAAAATAATGTCAACCAAAATAGTCTGTAAATAAGGTCTTTATTAATAGAAACTTAATAGGCAGACCAGTATGTCACCCCATTAGGTGGATAGGGCCCCTGATAAGTAAGTCCGCCCCATTAAGTAGGTAGTCCCCCTTCAGGAAGGTATGCCCCTTTATCAGGTAGGTCCGTCCCCTCATCAGGTACGTAGGGCTCCCCTTGTAAGTAAATGCCCCAGATAGATATGTTCCCCCCAGTTGGTAGGAAGGGTGGGCTCCCCCAGTAGGCAGACAGAGCCCCAGATAGATATCTCTCCCATTAGGTAGAGCGCCCCCATATGTAGACAGGTCCACAGATAGACATGACCTCCATCAGGTAGGGCTCCCCAATAGGTAGCCAGACCCCCATATAGATATGTGCCCCATCAGGTAGGGCTCCCCAGTAGGTACATAGACCCCAGATAGATATGACCCCCATCAGGTAGGGCTCCCCAGTAGGTACATAGACCCCCAGATAGATATGACCCCCATCAGGTAGGGCTCCCCAATAGGTAGTCAGACCCCCAGATAGATATGACCCCCATCAGGTAGGGATCCCCAGTAGGTAGTAAGACCCCCAGATAGATATGATCCCCATCAGGTAGGGCTCCCCAGTAGGTACATAGACCCCCATATAGATAAGACACCTATCACTGATGGGTGTCATATCTATCTAGGGGTCTGACTACCTACTGGGGAGCCCTACCTGATGGGGATCATATCTATCTGGGGGTCTTACTACCTATTGGGGAGCCCTACCTGATGGGGGTCATATCTATCTGGGGGTCTGACTACCTACTGGGGTGCTCTACCTGATGGGGGTCATATCTATCTGGGAGTCTGACTACCTACTGGGGAGCCCTACCTGATGGGGATCATATCTATCTGGGGGTCTATGTACCTACTGGGGAGCCCTACCTGATGGGGGTCATATCTATCTGGGGGTCTGACTACCTATTGGTGGTCATATCTATCTGGTGGCGTGTCTACCTACTGGGGAGCCCTACCTGATGATTAGGTAGGTCTCCCCAGTAGGTAGAAAGGCCCCTAGATAGATATGACCCCCGGCAGGTAGGGCTCCCATTTAAACACTTATACCACCTAAGTCAGAGTTCTTCAACCAGGGAGCCTTCGGCTGTCCGGGCATGCTGGGAGTTGTAGTTTTGCAACAGCTGGAGGCACCATGGTTGGGATGCACTGCCCTAAGTAGATAGGTTAGCCCCTAGTGGTAGGCAGGTCCTCCCTTATGTAGTGAGTAGCCAAGTTTGAGTAGGTAACTCACTTCTACTTACATCTCCCTGTTCCCTGCAGGGACTTCCTGGCGGAGGTGCGCGCGGTGCAAGCGCCTTGCAGGATGTCAGCTTCCCGCATCTTGCGCGATGACGTCACTCACCACACGCACCTCCGCCACTGTATTATTTGTATACAGTATTGATGTATTATTGAGGTATTGTATGGGGGCATTATTGATATACTGTAGTAAGATACTGTTTCGGTATTATATGGACATATTACTTGTGTACTGTACTGAGGTATTATTTATACATTGTATGGCTGTATTATGTGTATTCTGCATTGAGGTATTATGTAAGTATGGCATAGCAGTATTATTTGTATACAGTATTGATGTATTATTGAGGTATTGTATGGGGGCATTATTGATATACTGTAGTAAGATACTGTTTTGGTATCATATGGACATATTACTTGTATACTGTACTGAGGTATTATTTATACATTGTATGGCTGTATTATGTGTATTCTGCATTGAGGTATTATGTAAATATGGCATAGCAGTATTATTTGTATACAGTATTGATGTATTATTGAGTTAATGTATGGTGGTAATATTTTCTGTATTGAGGTATTATTTAGGCATTGTATGGCAATATTATTTTATACTGTCTTGCAGTGTTATTTAGACGTCATATGGCAGTATTTTCATTTTCAAAGGCTGTCCAGGCATGCTGGGAGTTGTAGTTTTGAAACAGCTGGAGGCACACTGGCTGGGAAACACTTTACTAGAAGAATCTGAGACCATGCACTCAGTGCCCCCAGCAGCCCCCCAAGAAGTAATACTAGAATGTACCACCCACATTCCCGACACGTGCCCGCAGCCGCAGCGCCACCTGTTTTACGTGTTGCACAGATGTTGGCTGCAGCAGGTCGCGGTCTGTGGTTGATGTAATGAATTAATAGGTGTGGAGAGAGCAGTAGATACGTGTTGCAGCCTGTGACCACCACAACTATTATAACCCGCAGCACATGGGGGTTGTCTCTATTGCTGTCAATTAAAAGAATGCAATATTGAAAACATGATATCACAAAAGAAACACAATTTTAATTCATTAGCGTTGTATAGGAAAGCGGCAACATAACCACAGTGTGTGAACACAGCCCAAGCCTAGTATACAGCATCGGGGACATATCTATTGTAGAGGTTGCAAACAAGACTGCTATGGGGTCCATTCTAAGTGTATAATCCCAGCAATTGGGCATCCCCTCTATGATCTCCAAAAAGGGGGTCTCAAGTCTTAAAACTGCAGACCTCCAAATTTTGCAAAACTACAGTTTCCAGGACAGGATATGAGGACGGGATATGAGGTCGGGATATGAGGACTGCATATTAGGACGGGATATGAGGTCGGCATAGGAGGACGGGATAGGAGGTCGGGATAGGAGGACGGGATATGAGGTCGGGATATGAGGACTGCATATTAGGACGGGATATGAGGTCGGCATAGGAGGACGGGATAGGAGGTCGGGATAGGAGGTCGGGATATGAGGACGGGATAGGAGGTCGGGATATGAGGACTGCATATTAGGACGGGATATGAGGTCGGCATAGGAGGTCGGGATAGGAGGTCGGGATAGGAGGTCGGGATAGGAGGACGGGATAGGAGGTCGGGATAGGAGGACGGGATAGGAGGTCTGGATAGGAGGACGGGATATGAGGTCGGCATAGGAGGACGGGATAGGAGGTCGGGATAGGAGGACGGGATATGAGGTCGGGATATGAGGACAGCATCATATTAGGACGGGATATGAGGTGGGCATAGGAGGACGGGATAGGAGGTCTTGATAGGAGGACGGGATAGGAGGACGGGATAGGAGGACGGGATAGGAGGACGGGATAGGAGGACGGGATATGAGGATGAGATATAGGGACAGGATATGAGGACAGGATATGAGGATGAGATATAGGGGCAGGATATAAGGACCGGATATGAGAATTAGATATTCGGGCAGGATATGAGAACGGGATATAGGGACAGGATATGAGGATGAGATATAGGGACAGGATATAAGGACGGGATATGAGGATGAGATATAGGGGCAGGATATAAGGACCGGATATGAGAATTAGATATTCGGGCAGGATATGAGAACGGGATATAGGGACAGGATATGAGGATGAGATATAGGGACAGGATAAGAGGACAGGATATGAGGATGAGATATAGGGACAGGATATAAGGATGGGATATGAGGATGCGATATAGGGACAGGATATAAGGACGTGAAATGAGAATGAGATATGGGGATGGGATATGAGGATGAGATATGGGGATGGGATATGAGGATGAGATATGAGGATGAGATATGAGGATGATATATGAGGATGAGATATGAGGATGAGATATGAGGATGGGATATGGGGTCAGGATATGAGGAAAGTACTAATAATCCAGTAAAACCCTTAATCATTTGGTACAGTGGGTGCCACCAAACGAGTCTGGACATGAACAGGTTAATGCCACTTGCTCATTGGTCTGAGACATCAAAGCCCGAACACTAATTCTCAGTAATTGTTTAACTAGCGTCTGTAAGGGAAAACGTATTACTGATCACCCAACAATTATCTGCAATGGCTTCTGGCCACAGATGGGCTACAGTCAACGCAACCCGAGCCAAGGCTGACAGGACGCAGGAAATTATTACCAGGTAAATGATAAACCGGGTGAAATATAGAATTGTAAGGTTTTTTAGGGTACAGAAAAAAAAAAGAAATCACAACATTTAATGCCTAAGCCAGGATTTCCCAACCAGGGCGCCTCCAGCTGTTGCAAAACTACAACTCCCAGCATGCCCGGACAGCCATCTAGCCCTAGTCTTAAAATGATTGGTATAGCTATAGGGCAGTGGTCTCCGAAATGTGGACGACCAGATGTTGCAAAACTACAACTCCCAGTATTCTAGGAGTTGTAGTTTTGCAACATTTGGAGGTCTGCCAGTTTGAAGACCACTGTTATAGGGGGTTCAGAGCTGGCAAAGGCTTCTCCACCACATATGAAATCACCAAGGTAGACAGAGGACCTGGTACAGCTTTCGCATTGGCGCAAAGGAGCTGCATAAAAAAAAATAAAAAAAAAAATAAAAAAAAAAATATATATATATATATATATATATAACAAAACCATCAGCTTTGCGAGCAGGACCAGATCAAAGCAGGATTTCAGCTTCTGAATGAAAACAACAGGGTTCCTATTCCCTGACAGCAAGCAGAGATCCTCACAATAAGACATAAAGACTATAGCATGCAGAATACCAGCACTGATGTGTTTTTGCATTCCCAGTCATGGTCTAAGACTCTTAATTGGATTTAAACACCGACCTTAAAGGGGTACGCTGGTGGAAAACTTTTTTTTTAAATCAACTGGCGCCAGAAAGTTAAACAGATTTGTAAATCACTTCTATTAAAAAAATCTTAATCCTTCCAGTACTTTTTAGGGGCTGTATACTAAAGAGAAATCCAAAAAGAAATGCATTTCCTGTAATGTCCTGACCACAGTGCTCTCTACTGACCTCTGCTGTCCATTTTAGGAACTGTCCAGAGAAGCCTATGTTTGCTATGGGGAATTTTCTTCTTCTCTGGACAGTTCCTAAAATGGACAGAAGAGGTCAGCAGGGAGCACTGTGATCATGACATCAGAGGAAATGCATTTCTTTTTGGATTTCTCTATAGTATACAGCCCCTAAAAAGTGCTGGAAGGATTAAGATTTTTTTAATAGAAGTAATTTACAAATCTGTTTAACTTTCTGGCACCAGTTGATTAAAAAAAAAAAGTTTTCCACGGGAGTACCCCTTTAAGGGAAAGCTACTATAAGACAGGTGGAGAGAGCTGCTTTACATATCCCTGGACCAGCTTGTAGTACAGTAGAATCTCCCAATAACGGGGAATAAAAAACCGTCCACTATATAGAGATGTCCCCTATTGGGAAAAAAGGCTTAAACATCTTTCTAAATGACGGAATACTGTTCTGTATTGTGGTGGCGGGGTGTGATGAGGGCAGATGTTGTTACCCTAGGGGCAGATGGCATTAACCCCTTGTATTTGTGACGCCAGGGCGTGGTTTAGCCTATAACCACCTGGAGGATTTGGCACGGGCTGGAGGATTTGGCACGGGGGGGATGATTTGGCATGGGCGGGGATGATTTGGCATGGGCGGGGATGATTTGGCACGGGGGGGGATGATTTGGCATGGGCGGGGATGATTTGGCATGGGCGGGGATGATTTGGCATGGGCGGGGATGATTTGGCATGGGCGGGGATGATTTGGCATGGGCGGGGATGATTTGGCATGGGCGGGGAGGATTTGGCATGGGCGGGATGATTTGGCATGGGCGGGGAGGATTTGGCATGGGCGGGATGATTTGGCACGGGGGGGGGGATGATTTGGCATGGGCGGGGATGATTTGGAACAGGGGGGGGGGAGTGATTTGGCACAAGGGGTTTGCTGGGGCTGCTACAGAGGGGTCCAGCAGGGGCCAGGGCCCCCTGGGAACCCGAGCCACTTACTGGGGTATCGACTGTACCCCCCTGACGGCAGCCCTGTGTACAAGGCAGGATGGCACATAAACCTGGTTGTCCCCTATTGGGAGTGTTTTGTCCCCTATTGGGAGTGTCTTGTCCCCTATTGTCCCCTATTTGGTGTGTCCACAACCATTATTAAGTCCATATTAAGTCCTATGGGACTCTGCCAGGGAATTAAAAATTGTCCACTATTGGGAGGTTTCACTGTATTCTTAGGGTCTTTTTCAGTACCTGTGAGAGACAAAAGAAATTAAAAACATAATTCATTTAACACCACCTAATACTGTAATCCTCCTTGTAGCAGATGGTTCATACATGATGTATCTCTTTTATATTGTTTGTAATTCAGTAATAACCTACAGTAGTTATTGTGTTACAGTGTGCAAGAGGTGGTCAGTGCAGAATGTAGGTGCACAGCACCACCTACTGGTCAGATGTGGCACTGCAACCTGTAGGGAAAAGCTGCAGTTTGTCTATTCTTTTACCTTCGAAAGGTACAGTGATTCCTCAACTTACAATGGCCTCGGGTTATGATATTTTCAGTCTTTTCTGGACCATTGTAACTTGAAATACTCAATATACAATGTTATGTACAGTCCAGATCTGCGAAATGTGTCAATGGCTGGAAGTACTGACCGATCAGAATGGGCATTTACTGGTAAAACCCCTGCATGCACTGACTGGTGTCTGGTAGCGCCCCCTACAGTACAGGGAGGTATTACATGTTCTGTACTCTTTACCTGTATTACTGAAGTGTATGCACTGACTGGTGTCTGGTAGCGCCCCCTACAGTACAGGGAGGTATTACATGTTCTGTACTCTTTACCTGTATTACTGAAGTGCATGCACTGACTGGTGTCTGGTAGCACCCCCTACAGTACAGGGAGGTATTACATGTTCTGTACTCTTTACCTGTATTACTGAAGTGTATGCACTGACTGGTGTCTGGTAGCGCAGTACAGGGAGGTATTACATGTTCTGTACTCTTTACCTGTATTACTGAAGTGTATGCACTGACTGGTGTCTGGTAGCGCCCCCTACAGTACATGGTCGACCATGGTTTTAGGTCCGGTTATAAAAGTGCATACGGGGTAAAAATGAGCCGACCGGACCAAATGTTTCACTCCGGTCGGCTTATTGAAATGAATTACATACGGGAGCGCATACGCGGGGATACGGGAGCGCAAGTTTTAAGCTCCCCCTGCCGTATGCACTCCCGTAGGGTGAAAAACGTCATGTGAACTCACCCTAATAAAGTGAGGCCAGAGTGATCTGATTATAGCCTGTGTAAAGGTACATCTATTGCCCTTCTTCCTTGTCCCATAATAGGACACCCTGAACTCACATACTAATAAAAGACACTGAGGTCCATTTGCAGACATCCTGAGTGTTTCAGCCTACTCCAGGTAACACTTTGGAGAAGGACTTTGCATAGGCCTTTTCTATACCCAACGGCAACTAGGGTGAAGATTAGGGTGGGCCGCAGGTGTGCTTTTGGGTGTGTGAGAAAGACTTATACACATCGCATGTGTCTGATTTTTGCCATTCTATACCATACTCTTTGTTATAGTAGACATGGTTGTTTTCCTTTATACAATACAAAGTTATTTCCAAGTTAGCTTTGTGTCAGTTCCATTAATCTCTCAGGGGTGTTCCCAAGGGGACCCCACATCCTTACCCAAGATGATGCGTTGGGTGGAGGCACTGCCGGGGATATGTACCGCAGCTTTCAGATAGCAGAGGCTCAGGATCGGCTTGCCGAGCACAGAGAGGTAACAAAAGTAAGGGGCCACAGGGATATAGGGGAACACCCCCAAAACCCTGATACATATGCATGTTATGTTTTTCTATCTTCTGTTGAATGTATGTAATGTATGTAATACCATTCTGCACTGTGCACATGCTTTGCATATAACTTTCTGCAGCCTGAGCATTCCCAAATTTATGGTAGGGTTACACGTAACATGTAAAATACACTGCAGAGCCGCTGGTGACCCGACCCATAGTGTGTCTCCAGCTGTTGACAAACCCCCCCCCCCCTGGCCTGCTCACAGGCACACAGGGGCCTGCGAGTCGTTAAGTGCATTGCAATGTACTTAGATATCACGGAGCAGCCGCCATGTCTGAGTACACTGCGCGAGGCGACTTGCAGGCCCCTGTGTGGCTGTGAGCCGGCCAGGGGGCAGGGCGGTGGGTTAGCAACAGCTGAAGGCACACTATGGGTCGGGTCACTGGCGGATTCGGAGCGTAAAATACGCTGCAGATCCGTTATATGTGATTTGTTTACGGTTTTGTGTCCGCTTTTGGCACAACATACCTGTGTGAACAAACCTTTTCAAGAATAAAGTATGTCAAGTCCAACTATCCAGCAGTGTTACCTGGTGAACATCTGAAGTCAATTTTAATAATTGGCTCCTCAATCTCAAAACCTCAGTTTGGTGATATTTTGAAATAAAATAAAAAATTAAAAAATAAACACCATAATTCCCATTGATATTATTGTATAAACATTTGCGTTGAACCAAATAAAACTTATTTACAAAACTGATTTCTTTTTCTACCTTTGACCCTCAAAAAAATGTGGAGACCCCCACAGAGCCACAGAACTGTACAAATACTTGTGTACATAGTAAAGAGCACCACCTAGTGGTGAAACTGTAGAATGCCCAGTATAATACAGGGTGGGCCATTTATATGTACTGTAGTTAGAGTAGATATACATACATACATATACATATATATATATATATATATATATATATATACACAGGGTGCGCCATATATATGGATACACCGTAATAAAATGGGAATGGTTGGTGATATTAACTTCCTGTTTGTGGCACATTAGTATATGTGAGGGGGGAAACTTTTCAAGATGGGTGGTGACCGTGGCGGCCATTTTGAAGTCGGCCATTTTGAATCCAACTTTTGTTTTTTCAATAGGAAGAGGGTCATGTGACACATCAAACTTATTGGGAATTTCACAAGAAAAACAATGATGTGCTTGGTTTTAACGTAACTTTATTCTTTCATGAGTTATTTACAAGTTTCTGACCACTTATAAAATGTGTTCAATGTGCTGCCCATTGTGTTGGATTGTCAATGCAACCCTCTTCTCTATATACTGCTATATACTACTATATACACACCGCAGGAGAAATGCTAGCACAGGCTTCCAGTATCCGTATACACTGCTATATACTACTATATACACCGCAGGAGAAATGCTAGCACAGGCTTCCAGTATCCGTATACACTGCTATATACTACTATATACACCGCAGGAGAAATGCTAGCACAGGCTTCCAGTATCCGTATACACTGCTATATACTACTATATACACCGCAGGAGAAATGCTAGCACAGGCTTCCAGTATCTGTATACACTGCTATATACTACTATATACACAGCAGGAGAAATGCTAGCACAGGCTTCCAGTATCTGTGTACACTGCTATATACTATTATATACACCACAGGAGAAATGCTAGCACAGGCTTCCAGTATCCGTATACACTGCTATATACTACTATATACACCGCAGGAGAAATGCTAGCACAGGCTTCCAGTATCTGTATACACTGCTATATACTACTATATACACCGCAGGAGAAATGCTAGCACAGGCTTCCAGTATCTGTATACACTGCTATATACTATTATATACACCACAGGAGAAATGCTAGCACAGGCTTCCAGTATCCGTATACACTGCTATATACTACTATATACACCGCAGGAGAAATGCTAGCACAGGCTTCCGGTATCCGTTTACACTGCTATACACTACTATATACACCGCAGGAGAAATGCTAGCACAGGCTTCCAGTATCCGTAGTTTCAGGTGCTGCACATCTCGTATCTTCACAGCATAGACAATTGCCTTCAGATGACCCCAAAGATAAAAGTCTAAGGGGGTCAGATCGGGAGACCTTGGGGGCCATTCAACTGGCCCACGACGACCAATCCACTTTCCAGGAAACTGTTCATCTAGGAATGCTCGGACCTGACACCCATAATGTGGTGGTCACCATCTTACTGGAAAAACTCAGGGAACGTGCAGCTTCAGTGCATAAAGAGGGAAACGCATCATCATGGAGCAATTTCACATATCCAGTGGCCTTGAGGTTTCCATTGATGAAGAATGGCCCCACTATCTTTGTACCCCATATACCACACCATACCATCAATGTTTGTGTTCCAACAGTCTTGGAGGGATCTATCCAATGTGGGTTAGTGTCAGACCAATAGCGGTGGTTTTGTTTGTTAACTTCATCATTCACATAAAAGTTTCCTCATCACTGAACAAAATCTTCTGCGGAAACTGAGGGTCCTGTTCACATTTTTGTTTTGCCCATTCTACAGCACCTGAAACTACGGATACTGGAAGCCTGTGCTAGCATTTCTCCTGCGGTGTATATAGTAATATATAGCAGTGTATACGGATACTGGAAGCCTGTGCTAGCATTTCTCCTGCGGTGTATATAGTAGTATATAGCAGTGTATACGGATACTGGAAGCCTGTGCTAGCATTTCTCCTGCGGTGTATATAGTAGTATATAGCAGTGTATACGGATACTGGAAGCCTGTGCTAGCATTTCTCCTGCGGTGTATATAGTAGTATATAGCAGTGTATACGGATAATGGAAGCCTGTGCTAGAATTTCTCCTGCGGTGTATATAGTAGTATATAGCAGTGTATACAGATACTGGAAGCCTGTGCTGGCATTTCTCCTGCGGTGTATATATTAGTATATAGCAGTGTATACGGATACTGGAGGCCTGTGCTAGCATTTCTCCTGCGGTGTATATAGTAATATATAGCAGTGTATATGGATACTGGAAGCCTGTGCTAGCATTTCTCCTGTGGTGTATATAGTAGTATATAGCAGTTTATACGAATACTGGAAGCCTGTGCTAGCATTTCTCCTGCGGTGTATATAGTAGTATATAGCAGTATATAGAGAAGAGGGTTGCATTGACAATCCAACACAATGGGCAGCACATTGAACACATTTTATAAGTGGCCAGAAACTTGTAAATAACTCATGAAAGAATAAAGTTACGTTAAAACCAAGGACATCATTGTTTTTCTTGTGAAATTCCCAATAAGTTTGAGGTGTCACATGACCCTCTTCCTATTGAAAAAAAAAAAGTTGGATTCAAAATGGCCGACTTCAAAATGGCCGCCATGGTCACCACCCATCTTGAAAAGTTTCCCCCCTCACATATACTAATGTGCCACAAACAGGAAGTTAATATCACCAACCATTCCCATTTTATTACGGTGTATCCATATATATGGCGCACCCTGTGTATATATATATATATATATATATATATATATATATATATATATATGTATATGTATGTATGTATATCTACTCTAACTACAGTACATATAAATGGCGCACCCTGTAGATCCAGTATCAGGCTGCAGGGAATGTTTGCATAGCCGTGTGGACTTTACCGGTCATTTAACAATCCTTATGAAAGATTTGATGGATGGGGCTGAGATGTAGTTCCCAGAACATCACCTGAGCAGATTGGTCCGACCACAGGGACCCCATGATTGCCCCTCCACCTATGAGCAAAGTGACCCCAAATCCTATTGATGTTGCAGACAAACATTGTGTCTCCAGCTGTTGCAAAACTACAACTCCCAGCATGTCCGTACAGCCGTTGGCTGTCCGGGCATGCTGGGTGTTGTAGTTTTGCAACAGCTGGAGACACACGGTATGGAAAACGTTGCATTAGGAGTTGTATCGGCATTTCATATTTTTATTAATTTTAATCGGTCTTTTGTGTTATATTCTCAGGCTGTGTCCAGTAAGGTGTTGCTTTACTGTGGTTGCAAAATTATAAGGCCGGAGCGCACACCAGAGACTTTCTGAGCGGAATTCCCCTCCGGGATCCTGCTCTCATTGTTATTAATGGGATTTTGCTGCACCCTGCACGTTGCTTATTTCCATGATGAAGAATTCTGGCTTGGAAATGCAAATTCCGGACTGAAATTCCAGTGAAAGAATTAACGGTGGAGTCGCTTTCCAGCAACTCCCATCATGCACAGCCACACCTGTGGTTCTCCAGCTGCTGCAAAACTACAATTCCCAGCATGCCCACTGGCCCTCCAGCTGTTGCTAACCTACAGCTCCCATCACGCACCCTGCCCCCCCCCCCCCTTATAGCTTAGCCCAGTGTGCCTCCAGCTGTTGAAAAACAGCTCCCATCATGCACCTTGCCCCCCTTATAGCTTAGCCCAGTGTGCCTCCAGCTGTTGCAAAACAACTCCCATCATGCACCCTGCCCCCCCTTATAGCTTAGCCCAGTGTGCCTCCAGCTGTTGCAAAACAGCTCCCATCATGCACCCTGCCCCCCCTTATAGCTTAGCCCAATGTGCCTCCAGCTGTTGCAAAACAGCTCCCATCATGCACCCTGCCCCCTCCTTATAGCTTAGCCCAGTGCGCCTCCAGCTGTTGCAAAACAACTCCCATCATGCACCCTGCCCCCTCCTTATAGCTTCGCCCAGTGTGCCTCCAATTGTTGCAAAACAACTCCCAGATGCAGCGGGACCCGGAGCACTCGGCATTACAGGAGTGAGCCAGCATTGGGAGGGAGACCCCTTTATGTATAAGCTATGGGCTCCTTCTCCTCTATGTACCCCCTTGGCACATTTACAATGGTAGCTCCTGGGCCTAGATGCAGAACTATCAGTGTAGACCAGTGTTTCCCAACCGGTGTGCCTCCAGCTGTTGCAAAACTACAACTCCCAGTATGCTGGGAGTTGTAGTTTTGCAACAGCTGGAGGCACACCGGTTGGGAAACACTGGTGTAGACATTCAGAGGGATCTGCGGCAGATGACGGGGGGTGGAGTGGCTCGGCTTACAGATGATGGGATTATGGTTACAATGAGCAGACACATCCCTATCGCGAAGGCATCGGAATAAAGTGGCGGCACACCCACCGAAAACATCCTGGGCTCATCGCATTGTATCAGCACAGGCAGGAAATGTCAGAGAGATACGGAATAATGAGCCGCCTCCCGGATCTGTGAGGATGGAGATCAGCAACGATACAACACCAGAACCCACCAATCTGTCTGCTCAGTCAGTGTATCCAAAACTAAAGTGTGATACCGACTGCTGACCACTGTATCTAAGCTTACCTACTGTGCTAGGGTATACGAGTCTGTTATGTCTGATACTGTCTGCTGAGTCAGTGTATCTAACTTTGCGGTTATCTTGTGTGATTCTTTCTGCTGAGCTACTGTATCTAAGCCTATCGTGTGATACAGTCTAGCGGGCCAGTTTTTCCAAGCTTGTAATTTAAAGGGGTACTCCCGTGGAAAACTTTTTTTTTTTTTTTTTTTCAAATCAACTAGTGCCAGAAAGTTAAACAGATTTGTCAATTACTTCTATTAAAAAAAATCTTAATCCTTCCAGTACTTTTTAGGGGCTGTATACTACAGAGGAAATGCTTTTGTTTTTTGTATTTCTCTTCTGTCACGACCACGGTGCTCTCTGCTGTCCATTTTAGGAACTGTCCAGAGCAGGAGACAATCCCCTTAGCAAACATATGCTGCTCTGGACAGTTCCTAAAATGGACAGCAGAGGTCAGCAGAGAGCACCGTGGTCGTGACAGAAGAGAAATCCAAAAAACAAAAGCATTTCCTCTGTAGTATACAGCCCCTAAAAAGTACTGGAAGGATTAAGATTTTTTTTAATAGAAGTAATTGACAAATCTGTTTAACTTTCTGGCACTAGTTGATTTGAAGAAGAAGAAAAAAAAAGTTTTCCATGGGAGTACCCCTTTAAATTATAAGCTTAGAAAAACTGGCCCGCTAGACTGTATCACACATGATAGGTTCATAACTTTCTGGCGCCAGTTAATTTAACGGGAGTACCCCTTTTATACTGTGTGTTGAAAAGGTGTATCTAAGCCTATTTAGTATGTCTGATACTGTCTGCTGAGCTGGAGTAGATAATCTTATCATATTTGATGCTGTCTGCTGAGCTGTTGTATCTAATCCTATTAACCAGGGTATCTGTGCCTATCATGTGTGATAATGCAGGTTGAGCTTTTGTATCTAAGCCTCTATTGTGTGATACTATATACTGAGCTTGTATATCTAAGCCTATCATATGTAATGCTGTCTGCTGAACTGTTGTATCTAAGTCTTTTATGTGTGATACCTTCAGTTGAGCCACTTCTCTTTCAGACTCTTGTGTGATGTTTTCTGCTGTAGCCAATGTATCTAAACAATCACATCTGATTATGACTGCAGTACCATTGTATCTAATTCTATTAAAGGGATTTTTCCAGTGAAAATTTTTTTTTTTCATATCAACTGGCTCCAGAAAGTTAAACAGATTTGTAAATTCCTTCTATTAATAAATCTTCATCTGTCCAGTACTTATTAGCTGCTGAAGTTGAGTTGTTCTTTTCTGTCTGACAACAGTGCTCTCTGCTGACACCTCTGTCTGTCTCAGGAACTATCCAGAGCAGGAGAGGTTTGCTATGAGAATTTGCTCCTACCCTGTACAGTTACTGAGCCAGACAGAGGTGTCAGCAGAGAGCATTGTTGTCAGACAAAAAAGAACAATTCAACTTCAGCAGCTGATTACTACTGGAAGGATTAAGATTTGTTAATAGAAATAATTTACAAATCTGTTTAACTTTCTGGAGCCAGTTGATATGAAAACAATGTTTTTCACAGGAATAATCCCTTTAAAGGGGTATTCCAGGAAAAAACTTTTTTATATATATATCAACTGGCTCCAGAAAGTTAAACAGATTTGTAATTTACCTCTATTAAAAAATCTTAATCCTTTCAGTACTTAAGAGCTTCTGAAGTTATGGTAGTTCTTTTCTGTCTAAGTGCTCTCTGATGACACGTGTCTCGGGAAACGCCGAGTTTAGAAGAGGTTTGCTATGGGGATTTGCTTCTAAACTGGGTGGTTCCCGAGACACATGTCACCAGTAGTGTTGAGCGGCCTAGGCCATATTCGAATTCGCGATATTTCGCGAATATATGGAAGAATATTCGTCATATATTCGCTACATTCGCATATGCGTAATGTTCGTGTAAATTTTAGCATATGCGAACATTCGCACATACGAAAATTTACATACGAGAAAATGCGCATATACGAAAAATTTCATAACAGAGAATACGCATATCGGAAAGGTAGAATATGTGAAAATGCGCATATAGGAAAAATGTCATACCAGAAAATTTGCATATCGGAAAATTAACATTAGCGAAAATTTACATAGGAGACAATTCGCATATAAGAAAATTAGCATATGTGAAAATGAGCATATGCTAAAATTTGCATAAGCGAAAAAACGAATATTCGTAATTGCGAATATATAGTGCTATATTCGGGTATTCACGCATATTCGCGTATTCGCGAATGTGCGATATTCGAGAATAAAATTCGAATAAAATAAAATATTTGCGAGCAACACTAGTCACCAGAGAGGACTGAGACAGAAAAGAACAACCTTAACTTCAGAAGCTCATAAGTACTGAAAGGATTAAGATTTTTTAATAGAAGTAATTTACAAATCTGTTTAACTTTCTGGAGCCAGTTGAGATATATATATATATATATATATATATATATATATATATATATAAGTTTTTTTCCTGTATTAACCCCTTAAAGTGTGATATTCTCTGCTGCAATGCTATATCTATGTCTCACGTGTGATATTTTGAATTTAATCAATGCATGTGTGATCCTGCCTGCTGATCCATGTATCTAAATCTGCCACATGTGCTATAATCTGCTTTATCACTCTGTAGCCTAGTGTTTCCCAACCAGGGTGCCTCCAGCTGTTGCAAAACCACAACTACCAGCATGCCTGAACAGCCGAAGGCTGTTCGGGCATGCTGGTAGTTGTGGCTTTGCAACTTCTGGAGGCACCCTGGTTGGGAAACATTGCCGTAGACAGGCATGCTGGGAGTTGTAGTTTTGCAACAGCTGGAGGCACCCCGGTTGGGAAACACTGCTGTAGCCAATGTATCAGTGACATGTTGTATTACATCATTGTTTTGGGTCATGTTTATATATGGATTACGTTACTATTTGGTGAGATGCTGTTGTATTACATCACTATTTAGTGTCGTGTTGTTTATCTGTATTACATCACTATTTAATGTTGTTTATCTGTATTACATCACTATTTTGAGCTCTTTATTATAGGTGCGGATTAGCCAGGAATCGTTACAGTGTGTCATGAAGATCCCGGCTGTGTCCATTACTGGTTCCTGCTCCATTAGTAATGTGCACGTTTGCCGTCTCCTTGTCAGCAGGATATTAAGAAGCGGCCTCTATGGGAAGACACATTACCAGGACTTAGAGGAGATTAGAAGCCTCGTCCATTATCCCAGAGAGGAGGGTGACGATCACTAGGGGGGGGTTAGGGTTGCCACCTGGCCGGTATTTTGGCCCCCTGTCGGTATTTTTATATTCAAAATACCGGCAATGCAATGGTCGGTATTTATCCAACCAATCCTCTAACTCCCGGAATGTTGCACCATATACTATACCAGTGTTTCCCAACTAGGGTGCCTCCAGCTGTTGCAAAACTACCACTCCCAGCATGCCCGGACAGCCGTTGGCTGCCGTGCAGGAAAGACTTCAAAAACATTGGTGGGGGGGGGGTCCCAAAGGTAGGAAACCCAGCAGTCATAAAGTGATTACTTTGCCATTACAGTGGTCCCTCAAGTTACAATATTAATTGGTTCCAGGACGACCATTGTATGTTGAAACCATTGTATGTTGGGACCAGAACTCTATGGAAACCTGGTAATTGCTTCTGAAGCCTCAAAAATGTCATCCAAAAATAGGAAAAAGTGAGGATTAAAGAAAAATAAGTAGATAACTAATATAGATAAAAGTAAGAAAGATCTGCTGGAAGCTGTAAATCTCTGTCTATTTCAGTGTTTTCCAACCAGGGCGCCTCCAGCTGTTGCAAAACTACAACTCCCAGCATGCCCGGACAGCCAAAGAAAATGCGCATATAAAAAAATCGCATATAAGAAAATTTATCAAATGTGAAAATGCGCATAAACAAAAAAATTTATAGCAGAAAATTCGAATAACAGGAAATTTGAACATGTGCAAATGCGCATATACGAAAATGTCATATCAGAACATTCGCATATAAGAAAATTAACACACGAAAATTTACATAGGAGAATATTTGCATGTAAGAAAATTGGTGTAAGGAAAAGTTCGTATATGCAAAAATTTACATAGGAGAAAATTCGTATATAAGAAAATTAGCATATGTGAAAGTAAGCATATGCTAAAATTTGCATAAGCGACAAAAAAAACTGAATATTCGTAATTGCGAATATATATAGTGCTATATTCGCGAATGTGCGATATTCGAGAATAAAATTCGAATTGCGAATATTCGCGAGCAACACTAGTAGTACAGAACATGTAATACCTCCCTATACTTTAGGGGGCACTACCAGACACCTGTCAGTGCATACACTTCAGTAATACAGGTAAAGAGTACAGAACATGTAATACCTCCCTGTACTGTAGGGGGCACTACCAGACACCAGTCAGTGCATACATTTCAGTAATACAGGTAAAGAGTACAGAACATGTAATACCTCCCTGTACTGTAGGGGGCACTACCAGACACCAGTCAGTGCATACATTTCAGTAATACAGGTAAAGAGTAGTACAGAACATGTAATACCTCCCTGTTCTGGACAGTTCATAAAATGGACAGAGATGTCCGCAGAGAGCTCTGTGTTTCAAACGGAAAATAATTTCCACTGTAGTATTCAGCAGCTAATAAGTACAGGAAGGATTAAGATTTTTTAATAGAAGTAATTTACAAATCTGTTTAACTTTCTGGCACCAGTTGATTTAAAAAAAAAAAAAAAATAATAATTTCACCGGAGTACCCCTTTAAGGGGTTATCCAGGATTAGAAAAACATAGCTTCCAAAAACAGTGGCACACCTGTCCTCAGGATGTGTATGGTATTGCAGCTCTGTTCCATTGAAGTGAATGCAGCTCTTATACCACACAACTTGAGGAAAAGGGTGGTGATATTTTTGGAAGAAATTAGCTCTGTTTTTTCTAATCCTGGATAACCTCTATAACCCTATAGCACTAGGTGTTGTTTCACATCTTAGCTAAAGCCATGAAAGGCAAATCTGTGCATGTATTCAATATGTATTAGATCATAAGAATGCTATCTATATCACATGTATTTACATAATATACGGTACATACTATAGATGTATATCATGTATGGATATTATATGCATGCTTTAAATGTAATCACACACATCATACATACACCATACATACAGTACATACACACACATCATACATACAGTACATACAGTACATACACACACATCATACATACACCATACATACAGTACATACACACACATCATACATACAGTACATACAGTACATACACACACATCATACATACACCATACATACAGTACATACACACACATCAAACATACAGTACATACAGTACATACACACACATCATACATACAGTACATACACACACATCATGCATATACCATACATACAGTACATATACACACATCATACATACACCATACATACAGTACATATACACACATCATACATACACCATACATACAGTACATGCACTCATCATACATACACCATACATACAGTACATACGCACTCATCATACATACACCATACATACAGTACATACACACATCATACATACACAATACATACAGTACATATATGCACATCATACATACACCATACATACAGTACATATACACACATCATACATACACCATACATACAGTACATACACACATCATACATACAGTACATACACACACATCATACATACACCATACATACAGTACATACACACATCATACATACACAATACATACAGTACATATATGCACATCATACATACACCATACATACAGTACATATATGCACATCATACATACACCATACATACAGTACATATACACACATCATACATACACCATACATACAGTACATACACACATCATACATACAGTACATACACACACATCATACATACACCATACATACAGTACATACACACATCATACATACACAATACATACAGTACATATATGCACATCATACATACACCATACATACAGTACATATATGCACATCATACATACACCCACATATATGCACATCATACATACACCATACATACAGTACAAAAACACACACCTTACATACACACTCTGCCTCTGGACCCCAAATGTAACCTCCCTCTCCGGACCCAAAATTAATAACCCCCACACACACCCTTCCGGACCCCAAATTACCCCCCCCCCCCCCGACCCGAAATTAACAGCCCCCACGTCCCCCCCCCCCCTACGGAGCCAAAATTAAGCCCCAGCAACCCGACCACCTGCCCACCCCTGACGCTCCTCCGGACCCCAAATTGAGCCCCCCACCGCTCCTCCATTAACCCCTCCTCATTCACCTGCGGCCGCCATGAAGTTCTGTGAGGAGACCTGCTGGTGATCCGGTCCCTCCTCTGCGCTCACTCCTAGTCTATTGCTGCGGGCCCCCTGTGCTTAGAGGCCCGACCTTTGCGACCTCTATAGCTACGCCACTGCTCCTATCTCGACCTCCTATCCTGACCTCCTATCCTGACCTGTAATATGTGTACCAGGTATTGAAATATCTCCAGCCGTACGGAAGTTATGTGGGAACATACATTTCCCATTGATTTGCATGGGATTTTAGCATATGCTCATCTTCACATATGCTAATTTTCTTATATGCGAATTTTCCCATACACTAAATTTCTTACATGCGAATTTTCTTCTATGTAAATAATCGCATGTTAATTTTTCTTATATACGAAATTTCTGACATGAAATTTGTCGCATATGCGCATTTTCGTATACCTTAATTTTCTGATATGCGAATATTCTAACGAAATTCTCCGTATATGCGTATTTTACGAAAACTGTCATACTAGAAAATTCGCATATAAGAAAATTAACATATGCGATAATTTACATAGAAGAAACTTCGCATGTAAGATAAGTGTGTGGGAAACTTCGTATAAGCGAAAATTTATTTAAAAGAAAATTCGCATATGAGAAAATTAACATGTGACGATGAGCAAATGCTGAAATCTACATAAGCGAAAAAAAAAACGAATATTCGTAATTGCGAATATATAGTGCTATATTCGCGGATATTCGCTAATGTGCGATATTCGAGAATAAAATTCGAATTGCGAATATTCGCGAGCAACACTATTAGTGATGAGCGGCACGGGCCATATTCAAATTTGTGATATTCTGCAAATATATAGACGAATATTTGTCCTTTGTTCACGAAATTCACACATTCTTTTTTTTCCATGCGTAAATTATATCTTCCATCTAAAAGAAGGGCGGGATCAGTGTCTGGAAGTGCCAATATTCGCATAAAAATTACAAATATATATCACTATTTTCTAAATATTTGCGAAATTGGGAAGTGCCGATATTCGCTGTAAAAATTAGCATTTTGAATATTCGCTTCAAAACACTGATATATATATATCATAGACATGGTATGTATGTAGATCAGATGTACGGATATTATATGCATGCTATGTTTCTATATCATATGTATGTAACATATATGCTGTTCAGAGCCTGGAAAAGCTGGGTGACCCTTCCCATGAATGACTTTACTTTGCACAGACTTAAAAGCACGTCTGTCCAGGGTCACCGCAGCAGATGCCGGGTCCACACCTCGGTGAATGGACACTCAGGGTCGGTCTTAAAAGGCCCCTCCACTATTGATATTACATCTGTTTGCTGAGGTCTAATGGGAAGTGGAAAATCCAAGGGGAGGGGAGATCAAATTATATCCTCCAATCCCGGCGGCGAGGATCGTCCTTATCTCTCTCTCTTTTTTTTTCTTTCTCTCTCTCTCTCTCTCTTGGAACGTAGAGTCAGGACTACAGCTGTTTGTCAGGCAGAGGAAACCCTCCGGGTCGCTCTGAAGCTCTGAACGCTGTTTTCCCCTTGCTGCGTCCATTCCCGGGATGTTGGACAGCGAAGAACTGGCTGTGGGTAAGTCACACGGTTATTTTTACTTACCCCGGGGCCGCACGTGGTTTCACGTTTCACAAGTACGTTGGCAGGGGTGAGGGCCTGGAGTTTTATGGGGGCGAAGAAAAGAGCGGGGCGGGTAAGTGAGGTCAAGTAAAATTGCTAGGGGTCCGTTTAAGAGACAAATTTACTGTCAAAAAACTTTATATAGTATGTGGACTATGAAATAAATCAGCATTTTCCAACCTATGGCTCTCCAGCGGTAGCAAAACTACAACTCCCATCATGCCTCCGGCTGTCAGGGCATGATGGGAGTTGTAGTTTTGCAACCGCTGGAGAGCCATAGGTTAGAAAACACTGAAATATATCTAAATACAGACATAAGTACTGCTTACAATCATCTGAACAAATAGGGAAAATGGGAACTATGCTGCCTACCTAATGTGGGGGAATTGCTGCTTACCTAATGTGGGGGAACTGCTGCCTACCTAATGTGGGGGAACTGCTGCCTACCTAATGCTGCAAGTTAATGTGAGTTGCTGTACAATTTTATGGCACAGTATTTTTTTTTCTTTTTTTTTTTTTGGGGGGGGGGGGGGGGTTAGCATTTCACTATCGGACCCAGGCGGCACAATGTCTTGGGACGGCACCCCCCAAGAACCAATGGTAGGGGGCAGGTGTGCACTTCTCAGCCAATCAAGGATCCTGGGATGACTTAGCACTTTTCAGTGCTGTAGTGTCACGTTCTATGGCAGATCAGTTCTCTTCACTACGCCAGCCCTGAATATTCAATTATTTATTAATTTCTTTTTAAAAATGGATGGGAGGGGTCCAAGTTTTAGGACCCACCGATTGTGAGAATGCAGGGGATTCAGCGCTGCGGCCTGAAGTGAATAATACCAGCTGCAGTTCCCTGCAGAGCCAGGTTGGCATAGGGGGCGCTGTGCCGGGTAAGACTGATGCAGCGCTGATTCAGTTCCGGAGATCTAACCTTCGGTAGTCATAAATAAGCAATAGGCGATCGTTTTTTAGAAATGGGAATAGCCCTTAAATAATATTACTGCCATAAAGCAATGCCCGTGTAAAATTGCCACATTGGGCCTATCTTATCATAAAATACAACACTCAATAAAGTAAAAATATACATAATAAGAGAATAGAGTCAACACAAAGGTGCACACACCTGTGCAGAGGAAAAGTTGCCCAGTTGCCCATAGCAACCAATCAGATCGTTTCTTTCATTTTTAAAAGGGCCTTTCAAAAATGAAAGACGCTGAGTGGTTGCTATGGGCAATGGTCAACTTTTTATCTACAGGGGGGGGGGTGTTATCAAAACCTGTGCAGAGGAAAAGTGGCGCAGTTGCCCAATCAGATCTCTTCTCTATTAATAGCATACCGTGCTCACACCACCTACATATTTATATCACACAGTACCCACATAATACTGCCATATAAAACGTACACATCTATTACACAGTACCCACATAATACTGCCATATAAATGTACACATCTATTACACAGTACCCACATAATACTGCCATATAAATGTACACATCTATTACACAGTACCCACATAATACTGCCATATAAATGTACACATCTATTACACAGTACCCACATAATACTGCCATATAAAACGTACACATCCATTACACAGTACCCACATAATACTGCCAAACAGAGCCTACTTACTAATATACAGTGCCCACATAATAGTGCTATAAAGAGCCTACATAATACCCTACAGTGCCAACATAATAAGGCTATAGAAAGCCTACATAATTATGAAACCGTACCCACATACCACATAATACTGCCATATAGAGCCTACATAATTATCAAACAGTGCCCACATAATACTGTTATATAGTCTACATAATACCCTATAGTGCTGACACAATACAGTACTGCCATGTAGAGCCTAAATAATACCATACAGTGCCCACATAATAATGCTTTATAGAGCCTACGTAACACCATACAGTGCCCACATTATAGTGCTATGTATTGTTTATGTGGTAGAGGGTGTGATGCAAAGGGCAGATGGAATTACCCTAAGGGCAGATGGCATTAACCCCTTGTATTTGTGATGCTAGGGCGTGGTTTATCCTCAATACCACCTGAAGGGGGAGACTAGCAGGGAGCCCAAAGGTCACCTCTGGGATCACCGGGTCACTGGTACCTCCTGGGTAACAATCACATGACAAGTCACATGGTAAACAGTCTTAAAGTGACAACGCTTTCCAAACACATTACATGGTATAATACATTAGAAACATATTTACATGGGGGGGGGGGGGGGATAGATGCAAGGGGGCCCAGGGAACACTGTAGGGAGGCTGTCTGACAGGGCAGCAAGGGTACGAGGTAACACCTCCCGTACTGGGCCACCACAAACTCCCCCACTTGAATACAGCCATCCTCGGCGCTCAGTCCTGGAGGGCGAACGACTAACAGTGGCCACTGAGGCCTAGTGACAGTTCCTGGGGCATATTGGTATAAAATGTCCTTCACAGGTCTGGATAGTTAATAACAACAGGGAATGAGTCCATGTAGCACTTTAGAAATGTCCATACATGCTGCATTGGGAAATAAATTGGTAGACACTGTCACGATGCCGGCTGGCAGGAGGTGGATCCTCTGTGCCAGAGAGGGATTGGCGTGGACCGTGCTAGTGGACCGGTTCTAAGTCACTACTGGTTTTCACCAGAGCCCGCCGCAAAGCGGGATGGTCTTGCTGCGGCGGTAGTGACCAGGTCGTATCCACTAGCAACGGCTCAACCTCTCTGACTGCTGAAGATAGGCGCGGTACAAGGGAGTAGACAGAAGCAAGGTCGGACGTAGCAGAAGGTCGGGGCAGGCAGCAAGGATCGTAGTCAGGGGCAACGGCAGGAGGTCTGGAACACAGGCTAGGAACACACAAGGAAACGCTTTCACTGGCACAATGGCAACAAGATCCGGCGAGGGAGTGCAGGGGAAGTGAGGTATAAATAGGGAGTGCACAGGTGAACACACTAATTAGAACCACTGCGCCAATCAGCGGCGCAGTGGCCCTTTAAATCGCAGAGACCCGGCGCGCGCGCGCCCTAGGGAGCGGGGCCGCGCGCGCCGGGACAGGACAGACGGAGAGCGAGTCAGGTACGGGAGCCGGGGTGCGCATCGCGAGCGGGCGCCACCCGCATCGCGAATCGCATCCCGGCTGGAGACGGTATCGCAGCGCACCGGGTCAGTGGATCTGACCGGAGCGCTGCAGTAGCGAGAGTGAAGCGAGCGCTCCGGGGAGGAGCGGGGACCCGGAGCGCTCGGCGTAACAGTACCCCCCCCCTTGGGTCTCCCCCTCTTCTTAGAGCCTGAGAACCTGAGGAGCAGACTTTTGTCTAGGATATTGTCCTCAGGTTCCCAGGATCTCTCTTCAGGACCACAACCCTCCCAATCGACCAGAAAAAAAGTTTTCCCTCTGACCTTCTTGGAGGCCAGTATCTCTTTTACGGAGAAGATGTCCGAGGAGCCGGAAACAGGAGTGGGAGAAACAAGTTTGGGAGAGAAACGGTTGATGATGAGTGGTTTAAGAAGAGAAACGTGAAAGGCATTAGGAATACGAAGAGAAGGAGGAAGAAGAAGTTTGTAAGAGACAGGATTAATCTGGCACAAAATTTTGAAAGGACCAAGATAGCGTGGTCCCAATTTGTAGCTAGGGACACGGAAGTGGACATATTTAGCGGAGAGCCATACCTTGTCTCCAGGAGAAAAAATGGGGGGAGCTCTTCTTTTCCTATCAGCAAACCTCTTCATGCGTGATGAAGCCTGTAAAAGAGAATTTTGGGTCTCTTTCCATATGGTGGAAAGATCACGAGTTATTTCATCCACAGCGGGCAAACCAGAGGGCAAGGGAGTAGCGGTTTTTTACAGTGATTTTATTAAGACCGCGGTAGTCAATGCAAGGACGTAGGGAGCCATCTTTTTTGGACACAAAGAAAAATCCGGCTCCGGCAGGAGAGGAGGATTTGCGGATAAAGCCCTTCTTTAAATTTTTCTGGATATACTCAGACATAGCAAGAGTCTCTGGGACAGAGAGAGGATAAATTCTGCCCCGGGGTGGAGTAGTACCCGAGAGGAGGTCAATAGGACAGTCATAAGGCCTGTGAGGAGGTAATGTCTCAGCTTGTTTTTTGCAAAAAACATCCGCAAAGTCCATATAGGCCTTAGGGAGACCGGTTACAGGGGGAAACACAGGGTCACGGCAAGGAGTACTGGGAACCGGTTTAAGGCAGTCCTTGGAACAAGAGGAACCCCAACTCTTGATCTCCCCAGTGGACCAATCCAGGGTTGGGGAGTGGTGTTGAAGCCAGGGTAGTCCAAGGAGAATTTCGGAAGTGCAATTGGGGAGGACCAAAAACTCAATTTTCTCATGATGAGGTCCGATGCACATTAGGAGGGGCTCCGTGTGGAAACGTATGGTACAGTCCAATCTTTCATTGTTAACACAATTGATGTAGAGGGGTCTGGCGAGACTGGTCACCGGGATGTTGAACCTGTTGATGAGAGAGGCCAAAATAAAATTTCCTGCAGATCCGGAATCCAAGAAGGCCATAGTAGAGAAGGAGAAGGTAGAGGCAGATATCCGCACAGGCACAGTAAGACGTGGAGAAGCAGAGTTGACATCAAGGACTGTCTCACCTTTGTGCGGAGTCAGCGTACGTCTTTCCAGGCGGGTAGGACGGATAGGGCAATCCTTCAGGAAGTGTTCGGTACTAGCACAGTACAGGCAGAGATTCTCCATGCGGCGTCGTGTCCTCTCTTGAGGTGTCAGGCGAGACCGGTCGACCTGCATAGCCTCCACGGCGGGAGGCACAGGAACGGATTGCAGGGGACCAGAGGAGAGAGGAGCCGGGGAGAAAAAACGCCTCGTGCGAACAAAGTCCATATCCTGGCGGAGCTCCTGACGCCTTTTGGAAAAACGCATGTCAATGCGAGTGGCTAGATGAATGAGTTCATGTAGGTTAGCAGGGATTTCTCGTGCGGCCAGAACATCTTTAATGTTGCTGGATAGGCCTTTTTTAAAGGTCGCGCAGAGGGCCTCATTATTCCAGGATAGTTCAGAAGCAAGAGTACGGAATTGGATGGCGTACTCGCCAACGGAAGAATTACCCTGGACCAGGTTCAACAGGGCAGTCTCAGCAGAAGAGGCTCGGGCAGGTTACTCAAAGACACTTCGAATTTCCGAGAAGAAGGAGTGTACAGAGGCAGTGACGGGGTCATTGCGGTCCCAGAGCGGTGTAGCCCATGACAGAGCTTTTCCAGACAGAAGGCTGACTACGAAAGCCACCTTAGACCTTTCAGTAGGAAACTGGTCCGACATCATCTCCAAGTGCAGGGAACATTGAGAAAGAAAGCCACGGCAAAATTTAGAGTCCCCATCAAATTTATCCGGCAAGGATAGTCGTAGGCCTGAAGCGGCCACTCGCTGCGGAGGAGGTGCAGGAGCTGGCGGAGGAGATGGTTGCTGAAGCTGAGGTAGTAGCTGCTGTAGCATCACGGTCAGTTGAGACAGCTGGTGGCCTTGTTGCGCTATCTGTTGTGACTGCTGGGCGACCACCGTGGTGAGGTCGGCGACAACTGGCAGAGGAACTTCAGCGGGATCCATGGCCGGATCTACTGTCACGATGCCGGCTGGCAGGAGGTGGATCCTCTGTGCCAGAGAGGGATTGGCGTGGACCGTGCTAGTGGACCGGTTCTAAGTCACTACTGGTTTTCACCAGAGCCCGCCGCAAAGCGGGATGGTCTTGCTGCGGCGGTAGTGACCAGGTCGTATCCACTAGCAACGGCTCAACCTCTCTGACTGCTGAAGATAGGCGCGGTACAAGGGAGTAGACAGAAGCAAGGTCGGACGTAGCAGAAGGTCGGGGCAGGCAGCAAGGATCGTAGTCAGGGGCAACGGCAGGAGGTCTGGAACACAGGCTAGGAACACACAAGGAAACGCTTTCACTGGCACAATGGCAACAAGATCCGGCGAGGGAGTGCAGGGGAAGTGAGGTATAAATAGGGAGTGCACAGGTGAACACACTAATTAGAACCACTGCGCCAATCAGCGGCGCAGTGGCCCTTTAAATCGCAGAGACCCGGCGCACGCGCGCCCTAGGGAGCGGGGCCGCGCGCGCCGGGACAGGACAGACGGAGAGCGAGTCAGGTACGGGAGCCGGGGTGCGCATCGCGAGCGGGCGCCATCCGCATCGCGAATCGCATCCCGGCTGGAGACGGTATCGCAGCGCACCGGGTCAGTGGATCTGACCGGAGCGCTGCAGTAGCGAGAGTGAAGCGAGCGCTCCGGGGAGGAGCGGGGACCCGGAGCGCTCGGCGTAACAGACACACAGGATTCATTACACTCTCTAGACACTGAAACACACAAATTGCAGATTGGGCTGCCGGAAGCTATTTACCCAATGCCTTAGCTACTGTGGCCCTTCGGTACTCAAACACTTCTCCCCAGAACTCTATACATAGTTTATACAACACACCATTGTTACCTCTATATACAGCATTTCTGTCACTCTATGTGCTTTACTTTAAGTTGCAGGGGAACTCTCTGGCCAGGAGAGCACTCTGTACACAGGGACAGGAAACATGTTAGATACATAAATATTTCGACAATATGGACTGGCAATGGACACGTTAGATATAGTCCTGACTAGACATTTTGACTAACTCATATATACATTATATAGACTGACTAAATTAGTTGGACTATGTGTGATACTGACGATTTTATATAAGTATTATTTTTGTTCCCTATATCTAGCGGGTAACTGTCCTTGAGTAGACCTTTGGGATCTACATAACACCACCTTGGGAGAATCCGGAACTCTTGCGTCTTCTTGAGTTGTCCTGCGAGTAATTGCACCTGTTGATTAGGAGGGGAAAAATAAAAGACAAACAAACTCTGGATCCTCTCTTTGAAATCCCTCAAGGTGAAGGGGTCTCCATTGTAGCAGAATAACATTAAACCATGTAGCTAAAAATTCACAATTTTATTAAATCCTCGTAAAAAACCCAATGACAATAATATAAATAATTAGTATCAATACATAAGAAAGAAAAAGCTCTCCTATGATGAACAACCGTATATCCCAACGCGTTTCCCCGTGTATCTTGTGATATACAACGGTTCATCAGGGGATGACAACAACAGTATACAAATATATACCTAATAAGCACCGAGATATGGAGGAACAATATGTATAGATAGCGTGCAACACATGGACAAAGGCACAGCTAAATGTACAATAGATGAAAGGACAATTAGAACTATACATATGTTATAATACATCAAAACAGACATATATACAATACAAAGCACGTGAATGCAGATAGGAAGTAGCAAAGCTTATTTGTGGCTTCATTTGAATATCCTCCGACTGATGTAACAACCTCTAGGTAGCAGAAAACGAGATCACTGATAAAGTGAGGACCCTACGATAAGGGCTCCTCCACAGAAAAAGGGAAAATAGGCTTAATAAATGGCCCCCTGGAATAAAGACCTGAAAATAGTTGCTTCCTTACTACAGATAACTCCAGACCACATTTGTCCAATCACCAGGATCTTGTTTGACCCTCCAGATTATTAGATAAAGAGTTCAGATAATAATGCCACCTAGGTAAAGAAACCTCTATGATGTCCACATAACCACAGTATAGTCCAAAAGATGTCCAGCCATTATCCATGTGTAGTTACCCCATATCAGGATGCCATAGGCATGATACGTCCGTCTGCGGCTGGCGATCCACGTAGGTAGGGAGGACAGGGTTCCCCATGAATACTGTGCCGGTGCCGATGATGGAACACCAGGACTGTTGATGCTGACTGGAGGTAAAGCTGGAAAGATTCTGGCTGCTGGGGCAGGTGATGATCTCGCTATGGAGATGAAGGGGCGCAGTCGCCTGGTTGATCTGGAGAGCTGGGTTCTGACATCCTGTTGAATTTTGAGTGCTTTGTTGCTTTAAGGGAAATAAGGTGCGTTCTCCTTTAAGATGCTTACTATAGCGCAGCAGCGGCTTTGACTTGACTGATGGGGGTACTGTAATGAATGGATAATTATATTTTGCAGGCACCCGGTTGTAATCAGTCTTGTGACCAGACTTGTGGGCACTAACCGGTTCATACTGATAGCTACTGGCACCAGAGACTGGATATTGGCAATCATTGGTGTTTGCAGAGTCTGCGCTGCAGCGGTTGCTTGACAGGTAACAACAGAGACGAGCGCAGCAGCCGGAGCTTCTAAGGCCCCTTTCACACTACAAAATTACTCGGTTTCAAAGATCCGTACGAAGTTCCGTCTGAAAATCAGCTGTAAAACGGCTACAAAATTTACAAAATCCTATACGGCCGTTAGAAAATCCTGTTATAGCCCATTATTAATAACGGCCGTTATTTTGTGACGGAAGATAGTAACGGGAGAAATAGTGCAAAATAGTCACAAAATAACGGCCATTATTAATAACGGGCTATAACGGGTTAAAACAGCTATTAGAAAAATCCCATAGACTATAACAGGATTTTCTAACGGCCGTATAGGATTTTGTAACTGCCGTTTCACAGTTGATTTTCAGACGGAACTTCGTACGGATCTTTGAAACCAAGTAATTTTGTAGTGTGAAACAAGCCTAATATGGCTGCGTCCTGGGAACTTCTTGTTTTGGTCCGGTTGGCAAAATCTTCCCCTGTGCAACACAGGGCGGCTCTTGGGTTCCTCCTCGCAGCACTGAAGAGGCGTCACTGCTGGGGACTGATGGGGCGGAGCTGCGACCGCTCGAGCGCGCGGGAGACACAGGACCAAGTTAACCCTTTCAGGTACCAACACTATACAGTTCACAGTAGAAGATAACAGTCTTTTCTTCACCTCCCCCTCTATTTCACGAGCGCCTCAGGTATAACACTATCCACTGATAAAGTCCCGTACACTTTCTGTTGCAAACTTTCTTGCATCGGCATGAGATTTTCACTGGCAATACTGGACACAGTTCAGTCTGAGGGGGGGGGGGGGAGGACTTGTGGCATAAGGCGCACACCCGTATCCTGTTCGTAAGATGCCAAAAGTTGTGGTAGAGGGTGAGATGCAAAGGGCAGATGGAATTACCCTAGGGGAAGATGGCATTAACCCCTTGTATTCGTGACGCCAGGGCGAGGTTTCTCCTCAATACCACCCAAAGGTATACCGCTGGATCCTGGGCTAGGCACGGGGGCAATAATGACTCCGACGCCCAGTTACGGATAACGATAGCTTTACTGAGGGTAGACAGTTGGTAAAGTCTATACAGTTCATCCAGGGCCCACAGAGGTGACCAGTGACTCAGAGAGCTTAAGGGCTTGCTAGGACTTGTAGTAGATGGGGTCAATTTAACACAGGCCACGTTGTCTTGACAAATGGGGACTGTGACTGACTTGACTTGTGACTGATGACTGACAAGACTGAGACTGTGGCTTGCTTGTGGCTGAGGACTGGACTAAAGGGGTACTCCGGTGAAAACCTTTTTCTTTTTAATCAACTGGTGGCAGAAAGTTAAACATATTTGTAAATTACTTCTATTAAAAAATCTTAATCCTTCCAGTACTTATTAGCTGCTGAATGCTACAGAGGAAATTCCTTTCTTTTTGGAACACTGATGACATCACGAGCACAGTGCTCTCTTCTGACATCTCTGTCCATTTTAGCAACCGTGCATAGCAGATGTATGCTAAGGGCAGCATGGTGTCTCAGTGGTTAGCACTGCTGCCTTGCAGTGCTGGGGACTTGGGTTCAAATCCCACTAAGGACAACAATAAATAAAGTGTTATTATTATTATTATAATAACGTCAGCAGAGAGAACTGTGGTCGTGATGTCATCAGAGAGCATTCCAAAAAGAAAAGAATTTCCTCTGTCGTAGTCAGCAGCTAATAAGTAAAGGTAGGATTAAGATTTTTTAATAGAAGTAATTTACAAATATGTTTAACTTTCTGCCCCCAGTTGATTTAAAAGAAAAAAGATTTTCACCGGAGTACCCCTTTAAGGCCTCCTATGACTATGGGAATAGCATCTATGGCAATTATTATCTAGCGCCCTACCCATACGATGTATCCTAATGGGTGTTAAATAACTAGCATGAATCCTATAAAGCTGGACCATTTTGTTATTAGCCACCAGAGACACCAATGTGTGAGAAGAGATCACCTCCTGTCACTCCTCAGTAGTCATGGAGGGCAGGCGGGACCTCCAGTAGTCCTTGGACGCCAGAGGCACGCTGTTATGTTTAGTGGTTAAGTGGGTATACAACACAGAAAGGAGCCCCTAGGGCCCTGAGACCGTAACACACCAGTCAAAGGGTTTTCCAAAATGGAGAGACCTGAATTAGGAAATTGACTAGCAAGGGCATGCCGCAGTTGTAGATATTTAAAAAAGGACGTCCTAGGGAGGCTAACTCGTCCTGCAGTTGGGAGAAGGATTTAAGCGTATTGTTCTCATATAGAGAGTTCAAGTTTAGAATATTGTGCTCCTTCCAAAATTGAGGGTCTAAATCTGAGGTCAAATGAGGAAAACCTACATTATCCCACAGCAGTAAATCCGCCATGACATCTGAGAAGGAATAAATCGCCATGAGAAGGAATAAATCGTTTTTGCCGCCCGCCAAACCTGTAGCGCCAGCCTATGGATCGGCAGGAGCCGTCGCCCCGCTGCAGATGGGGTCTCCAGCCACACCCGCAGGTCAGCCATTTTAACATAATGGACCAAATGGTGTTCAGAGTTTGGCAGCGCGGTGGCAAGAAACCAGGAACGCAAAAGGTGTAACTGTCCCGCTAAGTAGTACACATGAAAATCGGGCAAAGCGTACCCCGCCATGTCCTTTTAGTCTCTGTAAAGTAGACAGTTTTAAAGGAGATGTCTGGTGCAGAGTTTTCCTATTCCATCCTGCCCGGGCCGCAAAAAAAGAGAAAACAAACTTTCACTTACCTTCCTACTTTCTACTACCTACTTCCTTTAGCCTGGTACGTCACACGGTGCTTCAGCCTATCACCGGCCGAGGCGGGACATTGCTGCGGTCGGTGATAGGCTAACATCAGCAGCACAGATCTCTCTGTCCTCGCCGGTTGTTATTATGGCCCAGATCTGTCCTCGCCGGTTGTTATTATGGCCCAGATCTGTCCTCGCCGGTTGTTATTATGGCCCAGATCTGTCCTCGCAGGTTGTTATTATGGCCCAGATCTAATATTGTTGTAGTTTTTTTTTCCTATTTAGATTTTATCCAAATGGGGTTTTTACCAGATTCACTAATTTAGTGCATATTCCAAAAATCCTGTGCTCAAATGTTAGCTTGGAGTAAATAGGCAAATATGAAATACCAGACCCACATGGCGTTTTCATTTTGTTGTGTTTTTCCTTCCATATAGACTTCTATAGGTAAAAAAAAAAAACATCATGGGGGAGATTTATCAAAACCTGTCCAGAGGAAAAGTTGCTGAGTTGCCCATAGCCACCAATCAGATCTCTTCTTTCACTTTTGAAAAGGCCTCTGAAAAATGAAAGAAGCGATCTGATTGGTTGCTATGGGCAACTCGGCAACTTTTCCTCTGGACAGGCTTTGATAAATCTCCCCCCATGTGTGTATGTATGTCCGCATTTATTCCCAAATTCTTTAAGCCCATGTTAACACTAGTGTTGAGCGGCATAGGCCATATTCGAATTCGCGAATATTCGCGAATATATGGACGAATATTCGTCATATATTCGCGGATATTCGCATATTCGTTATATTCTCGTTTTCTTTTCGCATATGCGTACATTCGCGTATGCGAAAATTAACATATGTGAATATTAGCATATTCAAAATTAGCATACGCGAAAATACGTATATGCGAAAATACGCATATGCGGAAATTCGCATATGCGAATTTGCGCACGCCAGTCTCACACAGTAGTATTACAGCCTTCTTTACACCACACAAGCTGGAAGCAGAGAGGGGTGATCACTGTGATGTCTACTGTGAAAAAAAAAAAAAAAAAAGAATATTCGTAATTACGAATATATAGCGCTATATTCGCGAATATGCGATATTCGCGAATAATATTCGAATTGCGAATATTCGTGAGCAACACTAGTTAACACAACAGAATTTCCAACCAAAATCCCCTAGAATAATTCAGAGAAAGTCTGTTGCAGCAGAGTCGTATTGTTTTCAGTGGGATTCTGCTGCACCGTGCACGTGGTGGAATTTCCGATGTGAAAACATCTGCTGCTGAAGTTCCGATTCCGCCCTCTGCAGGAAAATTACGCCTTGTCAACATGGCCTAATAGAAATTCATGATAAAAGAATCACATGACTTGTAATGAGAAAAAAAACACCTATACACACTATTTTAGAGGGAGAAAATAATGCATTTTTTTATGTCTGTCTGTAGCCTAAAGCTGGTCGTCCAATATTAGTGTTGCTCGCGAATATTCGCAATTCGAATTTTATTCTTGAATATCGCACATTCGCGAATATAGCACTATATATTCGCAATTACGAATATTTGTTAGTTTTTTTTTTTCCGCTTATGCAAATTTTAGCATATGCTCATTTTCACATATGCTAATTTTCTTATATGCTTCTTTTCTCCTATGTAAATTTTTGCTTATGTTAATTTTCTTACATACGAATTTTCCGGCATAAAATTTTTATGTATGCGAATTTTTATATTTTCTAATATGCGGATTTTTAAAGACATTTTCGTATATGCGCATTTCCGCATATGCTAAATTTTCTTATATATGAATTTTTATATGCGTATTTCTCGTATGCAAACTTTCGCATATGCAAATGTTTGCATATGCGAATATTTACACGATTGTTACGCATATGCGAATGTATGGCGAATATAATGTTCGCTTATGCGAAAACTAACATATGTGAATATTAGCACACAAAAAATTTAGCATACGTGAAAATTCGTATATGCGAAAAGTAACATACACTAATGTTCGCATATGCGAATTTACGCACTACCAGTCTCACACAGTAGTATTAGAGCCTTCTTTACACCACACAAGCTGGAAGCAGAGAGGGATGATCACTGTGATGGGTACTGTGAAGAAAAAAAAAAAAAAAAACAATATTCGTAATTGCGAATATATAGCGCTATATTCGCGAATTCACGAATATGCGATATCCGCGAATAATATTCGAATTGCGAATATTCACGAGCAACACTAGTCCTGAGTAGTGTTGCTCGCGGATATTCGCGAATATTATTCGCGGATATCGCATATTCGTGAATTTGCGAATATAGCACTATATATTCGCAATTACGAATATTGTATTTTTCTTTTTTTTTTTCCTTTTCTTCTTCACAGTACACATCACAGTGATCCCCCCTTTCTGCTTTCAGCTTGTGTGGTGTAAAGAAGGCTGTGTGAGACTGGCGTGCGGATATTCGCGTATGCGAAAAAAAACATACGCTAACTTTCGTATATGCGAATTTTGTATGTTCTGATATTTACATATGTTAATTTTCGCATACGCGAATATCCGCATATGCGAAAATAAACGAATATGCGAATATTCACGAATATATGACGAATATTCGTCCATATATTCGCGAATATTCGCGAATTCGAATATGGCCTATGCCGCTCAACACTAGTCCTGAGCAGTGGCGCCCCCCCCCCCTCATCTAAAACGTATCCCCTATCCTTAGGATAGAGGATACGTTTTCATATCCCGGAGAACTCCTTTAATGGAAATGCTAATCTATTATTGTCTGAGACCAAGGATTTCTTCATTAGTGACAATTATGGGAAAGAGCTAAAAAGCAGCCGCCATTAATAATTCAGCCTCCATCTTTCTTGGACCTGTTTTCCCCTGGGTGGTGACACAGCACAGATTTTTAAGCACATATTATATTTCATTCCCATAAATGATGGATAAAGGGGCTGGATGCTAGTCAGGGTCATATTGCCTCTATCCTGTGTGCTAAGAGAGGATGAGACCCTCTATCCTGTGTGCTGAGAGGATGAGACCCTCTATCCTGTGTGCTGAGAGGATGAGACCCTCTATCCTGTGTGCTGAGAGAGGATGAGACCCTCTGTCCTGTGTGCTTAGAGGATGAGACTCTCTGTCCTACATACTGATAGAGGATGAGACCCTCTGTCCTACATACTGATAGAGGATGAGACCCTCTGTCCTGTGTGCTTAGAGGATGAGACTCTCTGTCCTACATACTGATAGAGGATGAGACCCTCTGTCCTGTGTGCTTAGAGGATGAGACTCTCTGTCCTACATACTGATAGAGGATGAGACCCTCTATCCTGTGTGCTGAGAGGATGAGACTCTCTGTCCTACATACTGATAGAGGATGAGACCCTCTATCCTGTGTGCTGAGAGGATGGGACCCTCTGTCCTACATACTGATAGAGGATGAGACCCTCTGTCCTGTGTGCTGAGAGAGGATGAGACCCTCTGTCCTACATACTGATAGAGGATGAGACCCTCTGTCCTACATACTGATAGAGGATGAGACCCTCTGTCCTACATACTGAGAGAGGATGAGACACTCTGTCCTGTGTGCTGAGAGAGGATGAGACCCTCTGTCCGACATACTGAGATAGGATGAGACCCTTTGTCCTACATACTGAGAGAGGATGAGACCCTCTGTCCTGTGTGCTGAGAGAGGATGAGACCCTCTGTCCTACATACTGAGAGAGGATGAGACCCTCTGTCCTACATACTGAGAGGATGAGACCCTCTGTCCTGTGTGCTGAGAGAGGATGAGACCCTCTTTCCTGTGTGCTGAGGATGAGACCCTCTGTCCTGTGTGCTGAGAGGATAAGACCCTCTGTCCTACATACTGAGAGGGGATGAGACCCTCTGTCCTGTGTGCTGAGAGAGGATAAGACTCTCTGTCCTGTGTGCTGAGAGGATAAGACCCTCTGTTCTACATACTGATAGAGAATGAGACCCTCTGTCCTGTGTGCTGAGAGAGGATGAGACTCTTTGTCCTGTGTGCTGAGAGAGGATGAGACTCTTTGTCCTACATACTGATAGAGGATGAGACCCTCTGTCCTGTGTGCTGAGAGAGGATGAGACACTCTGTCCTGTGTGCTGAGAGAGGATGAGACCCTCTGTCCGACATACTGAGATAGGATGAGACCCTTTGTCCTACATACTGAGAGAGGATGAGACCCTCTGTCCTGTGTGCTGAGAGAGGATGAGACCCTCTGTCCTACATACTGAGAGGATGAGACCCTCTGTCCTGTGTGCTGAGAGAGGATGAGACCCTCTGTCCTACATACTGAGAGGATAAGACCCTCTTTCCTACATACTGAGAGGGGATGAGACCCTCTGTCCTGTGTGCTGAGAGAGGATGAGACTCTTTGTCCTGTGTGCTGAGAGAGGATGAGACCCTCTGTCCTGTGTGCTGATAGAGGATGAGACTCTTTGTCCTGTGTGCTGAGAGAGGATGAGACCCTCTGTCCTGTGTGCTGAGAGAGGATGAGACCCTCTGTCCTGTGTGCTGATAGAGGATGAGACTCTTTGTTCTGTGTGCTTAGAGGATGAGACTCTTT
Source organism: Hyla sarda (assembly GCF_029499605.1). Lineage (NCBI taxonomy): Eukaryota > Metazoa > Chordata > Amphibia > Anura > Hylidae > Hyla > Hyla sarda. The sequence goes on from NC_079199.1 coordinate 14,130,106, forward strand.
GTTCTGTGTGCTGAGAGAGGATGACACTCTTTGTCCTGTGTGCTGATAGAGGATGAGACCCTCTGTCCTGTGTGCTGATAGAGGATGACACTCTTTGTTCTGTGTACTGAGAGAGGATGACACTCTTTGTTCTGTGTGCTGAGAGAGGATGAGACCCTCTGTCCTGTGTGCTGATAGAGGATGAGACTCTTTGTTCTCTGTGCTGAGAGGATGAGACTCTTTGTTCTCTGTGCTGAGAGGATGAGACCCTCTGTCCTGTGTGCTGAGAGAGGATGAGACCCTCTGTCCTGTGTGCTGAGAGAGGATGAGACTCTTTGTCCTGTGTGCTGAGAGAGGATGAGACTCTTTGTTCTGTGTGCTTAGAGGATGACACTCTTTGTTCTGTGTGCTGATAGAGGATGAGACTCTTTGTTCTGTGTGCTTAGAGGATGAGAGTCTTTGTTCTGTGTGCTGATAGAGGATGAGACCCTCTGTCCTGTGTGCTGAGAGAGGATGAGACTCTTTGTCCTGTGTGCTGAGAGAGGATGAGACCCTCTGTCCTGTGTGCTGAGAGAGGATGAGACTCTTTGTTCTGTGTGCTTAGAGGATGAGACTCTTTGTTCTGTGTGCTGATAGAGGATGAGACCCTCTGTCCTGTGTGCTGATAGAGGATGAGACTCTTTGTTCTGTGTGCTGAGAGAGGATGAGACTCTTTGTTCTGTGTGCTGAGAGAGGATGAGACCATAGAGCGAGCAGATATGAGATATTAGATGGATATGATATATTTTATATGAGAGAGATATTAGATAGTAGATATGAACGATTAGATAGGGATATTTAGATAATAAAAACAATATTTATTTATATAGTGTCAACAAATTCTGCAGCACTTTTCAATTCTAATAGCTATTCCTCTGTTCCGCCCCCTGTTCCCATTATACACTGTAACAGAAATCCTGATTACTGCTGATGTATACAGTATGTAAAACCGGAGACCACATCTGCCCATATTAGATGCCCCACACACTAATGCCATCTGAGGATTTTCGGGCATATGCTTTCCTAATGAAGACCAGCCCTTCAAGTAACTTAAACCCCATTTAAAAATTAACAATTTAGGATTAACACTTCCATTAGCAGATGACTGGATGGTGTCAACCCCCCACGGTTCCCAATCTGTTTGGTGCCCGAGATGTCCCAGACATCAGGTTTTAATATGGAAGAAATTGTAAGACGAGGACAGCCATGACTATGAGGGGGCATCAGCCTCATATAAGCACTGGACGGGGAATAGGATCATAGACCCCACATAAATTTGACAACAACTGGTATTACAGTATTACATTCTTGATGGGATCTCTTAAGATACACTCTATCAGTGTTTCCCAACCAATGTGCCTCCAGCTGTTGCAAGAGTGTCCAGGCATGCTGGGAGTTGCAGTTTTGCAACAGCTGGAAGCACCCTGGTATAGATATAAATTATTGTAGTGTTTCCCGACTAATGTGCCTCCAGCTGTTGCAAAACTACATCTCCCAGCGTGACCGGACAGCCTTTGGCTGTCTGGGCATGTAGAGAGTTGTAGTTGTGCAACAGCTGGAGGCACCCTGGTAAAGAAACACAGCGCTATACATCTGTATTCCTCTCTTGGCGGACTTCAGATCTCTTGACATACATACTATTGCTGTGTTTCCTAACCTGTGTGCCTCCAGCTGTTTCATAACTACAACTTCGGGCATGCTTGGAGTTGTAGTCTTGCAACAGCTGGAGGCACACTGGTTAGGAAACACTGCTCTAACAGTGTATAACAGTGTTTCCCAACCAATGTGCCTCCAGCTGTTGCAAGACTGTCCGGGCATGCTGGGAGCTGTAGTTTTGCAACAGCTGGAAGCACCCTGGTATAGAAATACTCCTCTCTCGGCATCTCTTGAGATATATATTATTGTAGTGTTTCCTGACTAATGTGCCTCCAGCTGTTGCAAAACTACAACTCCAAGCATGACCGGACATCCAAAGGCTGTCTGGGCATGCAGAGAGTTGTAGTTGTGCAACAGCTGGAGGCACACTGGTAAGGAAACACAGCGCTATACATCTGTATTCATCTCTTGGCGGACTTGAGATCTCTTGAGTAGTGTTGCTCGCGAATATTCGCAATTCGAATTTTATTCGCGAATATCGCATATTCGCGAATTCGCGAATATTCGCGAATATAGCGCTATATATTCGTAATTACGAATATTCGTTTTTGTTTTTTTTTCACAGTACACATCACAGTGATCATCCCTCTCTGCTTCCAGCTTATGTGGTGTAAGAAGGCTCTAATACTACTGTGTGAGACTGGCGTGCTAAGTTTCGCATATGCGAAACTTTGCATATGCTAATATTCGCATATACGAATTTTTGAGTGTTAATTTGTTGTATATGCAAATTTTCGCGTATGTTAATTTTCGCATACGCGAATATTCACATTTACGAAAACAAAACTTGAATATGCGAATATTCGTCCATATATTCGCGAATTCGAATATGGCCTATGCCGCTCAACACTACTCTTGAGATACATACTGTTGCTGTGTTTCCTAACCAGTGTGCCTCCAGCTGTTGCAAAACTACAACTCCTAGCATGCCCGGACAGCCTTCGGCTGTCCGGGCATGCTGGGAGTTGTAGTTTTGCAACAGCTGGAGGCACACTGGTTATGAAACGCTGCTCTATATGTCTGTATTTATCTCTTGGCGGACTATGGGGCCGGGTCACTTCCTCTGTAACCCTAATGGCTCTTAGTGTTGTCCTAAAATCACATTAAAATCTTGGGATTAGAGCAACACAACGTCCTGCGGGAAGACGTCTCCACCAATCCGGGGTCCACTTTAACATGCTCAGGTCTTGTCTTGGTGTATTGAAGAATAGTGTTGAGCGGCATAGGCCATATTCGAATTCGCGAATATTCGCGAATATAGGGACGAATATTCGTCATATATTTGCGAATATTCGCATATTCGATTATTTTATTTCCGCATATGCGATAATTAACATATCTGAAAATTAGCATATACAAAATTAGCATATACAAAATTCGCATATGCGTACATTCGCATATGAGAACATTTGCGCATGGTAAATTTCGTATATGCGAAGTTCTGCACGCCAGTCTCACACAGTAGTATTACAGCCATCTTCACACCACACAAGCTGGAAGCAGAGAGGGGTGATCACTGTGATGTGTACTGTGAAGAAAAAAAAAAAAAATATTCGTAATTACGAATATATAGCGCTATATTCGCGAAATTCGCGAATATGCGATATTCGCGAATAATATTCGAATTGCGAATATTATTCGCGAGCAACACTTGAAGAAGTGTTGCTCGCGAATATTCGCAATTCGAATATTATTCGCGAATATCGCATATTCGCGAATTTCGCGAATATAGCGCTATATATTCGTAATTACGAATATTCGTTTTTTTTTTTTTATTTTTTTTTCTTCACAGTACACATCACAGTGATCACCCCTCTCTGCTTCCAGCTTGTGTGGTGTAAAGAAGGCTCTAATACTACTGTGTGAGACTGGCGTGCGAAAATTCGCATATGCTAATTTTCACATATGCGAATTTCCACATATGCTAATTTACGCATGCGCGTATGTCCGCATACGCGAAAATAAAACGAGAATATAACGAATATGCGAATATACGCGAATATATGACGAATATTCGTCCATATATTCGCGAATATTCGCGAATTCGAATATGGCCTATGCCGCTCAACACTATTGAAGAATTATCTTGGGACTGAGCACAGAAGGCAGGAGGATTGTGCTCTGATCCATTACACTGATGTCCAGTGATACGAGGACAGGGGGGCCCATCTGTTATAAGACTGAGGATTAAGGACAGGATCAATTACCTATGTCAAGCGATTGACACACTACAACTCCCAGCCTGCATAACAATCTTTTCTTTGCATTTGTCCATTTTCATACACATAAGACAGTGTTTCCCAACCTGGGGGCCTTCAGCTGTTGCAAAACTTCCAGCATACAGCCATAGGCAGGCATGCTGAACACGCTGAGACTCTTAGTTAATTTAGAACTACACATCCTAGCATGCTCTGAGGGATAGTGCTGTTCTAGTTATTCCCTGTTGGTTCCTAGCTAATTCCTGTGGAACTACAGAGCCCAGCATGCCTTCATAGCTTTATTCCAGGAGCGAATGCTTGTACTTCTAAACCTTTAAATGAGTTGCATTGCAGTGTGCATGGCTCTCCAGCTGTTGCAAATCTTTTGCTGTCCGGGCATGCTGGGAGTTGTAGTTTTGCAACAGCTGAAGCCCCCCCCCCCCCCCCCCCCCCCCCCTTATCTGTATCAAAATGGACTGTCCTTGATTATTTTGTATGTATTTTTGTTTAATATAGATTTTGTTCATTATATGATACTGGTACAGTTGTGCTATTTATGTACTGCAAAACTACAACTCCCAGAACGTGCTGAGAGGTTGTGGTGTTCATACTCATAGCCAGGGTGCCCCCATGAAATTTTTCAAGAAAATTAAGTATTTCCCACAAAAAAGGATTGCAGTAAGACATGTTTTGCTATACACATGTTTATTCCCTTTGTGTGTATTGGAACTAAACCAAAAAAGGAGGAAAAAAGCAAATTGGACATAATGTCACCAAACTCCAAAAATGGTCTGGACAAAATTATTGGCCCCTGAACTTAATATTTGGTCGCACACCCTTTAGAAAAAATAACTGAAATCAGTGGCTTCCCATAACCACCAATAAGCTTCTTACACCTCTCAGCCGGAATGTTGGACCACTCTTCCTTTACAAACTGCTCCCGGTCTCTTATTGGAAGGCGCCTTTTCCCAACAGCAATTATAAGATCTCTCCACAGGTGATCAATGGGATTTAGATGTGGACTCATTGCTGCCACTTCAGAACTCTCCAGCGCTTTGTTGTCATCCATTTCTGGGGCTTTTTGATGTATGTTTGGGGTCATTGTCCTGCTGGAAGACCCAAGATCTCGGACGCAAACCCAGCTTTCTGACACTGGGCTGTACAGTGCGACCCAAAATCCATTGGTAATCCTCAGATTTCATGATGTCTTGTACACATTCAAGGCCCCCAGTGCCAGAGGCAGCAAAACCACCCAAAACATCACTGACCTCCACCATATGTCACTGTAGGTTCTGTGTTCTTTTCTTTATAGGCCTCATTCTGTTTTCAATAAACAGTAGAATGATTTGCTTTACCAAAAAGCTCTATCTTGGTCTCATCTGTCCACAAGATGTTTTCCCAGAAGGATTTTGGTTACTCAAGTTCATTTTGGCAAAATGTAGTCTTGCTTATTTATGTATCTGTGTCAGCAGTGGGGTCCTCCTGGGTCTCCTCCATAGTGGGGTCCTCCTGGGTCTCCTCCATAGTGGGGTCCTCCTGGGTCTCCTCCATAGTGGGGTCCTCCTGGGTCTCCTCCATAGCGTTTCATTTCCTTTACATGTTGACGGATAGTTTGCGCTGACACTGATGCTCCTGGAATCTGCAGGACAGCTTGAATATCTTTGGAACTTGTTTGGGGCTGCTTATCCACCATCCAGACTATCCTGCGTTGACACCTTTCATCAATTTTCTCTTCCGTCCACGCCCAGGGAGATTATCTACAGTGCCATGGGTTGCAAATGTCTTGATAATGTTGCGCACTGTGGACAAAGGCAAATCTAGATCTCTGGAGATGGACTTGTAACCTTGAGATTGTTAATATTTTTCCACAATTTTGGTTCTCAAGTCCTCAGACAGTTCTCTTCTCCTCTTTCTGTTGTCCATGCTTAGTGGGGCACACACTGACAAACAACGCAAAGACTAAGTGAACTTCTCTCCATTTTATTTGCTTAGGTGTAATTTTTATATTGCCCACACCTGTTACTTGTCCCAGGTGAGTATAAAGGAGCATCACAGGCTTGAAACAATCTTATTCATCCACAATTTTGAAAGGGTGCCAATAATTTTGTCCAGGCCCATTTTTGGAGTTTGGTGACATTATGTCCAATTTGCTTTTTTCCTCCTTTTTTGGTTTAGTTCCAATACACACAAAGGGAATAAACATGTGTATAGCAAAACCTGTGTTACTGCAATCCTTTTCTGTGAGAAATATTTCATTTTCTTGAAAACGTTCAGGGGAGCCAACATTTACGGCCATGACTGTAGATGTTCTGCAGCTTTCTAAAATTCAACATCTATATCAATCCCGTATGTAATTTGTTTCATTCCGTCTGGTTGGCTCAATTTTGTACCGTATGCGCTTTTACAACTGGACCTAAGAAACCGTGGTTGACCACAGTTTTAGGTCCGGGGAAAAAGCGACCCAACGTTTCACTCCGGCCGGCTCATTGAAATGAATTACATACGGGAGCGCATAGAAAGGCATACGGGAGCGCGAGGTTTTAGCTCCCCCCTGCCATATGTGCTCCCGTATGGGAGAAAACGTGATGTGAACCCAGCCTTACATCGTGATGGAGCGGAGTGTTAGTGTAGCATGTGGTACGGTGTATAGCTCAGGGAACCTGTGCTGTATATTGTACCGTCATTCTTTGTGTGATTGTAATTTACTGTATGGGAGAAAACGTGATGTGAACCCAGCCTTAGTCTTTACAGCCAGAAAACGGTCCGAGCATGCTGGGAGTTGTAGTTTTGCAACACCTCTGTTTAGAAACACTGAGATCAAGATGAGGAAGTGTTGTCATAGGGTCATGCATCTTTTAATACGGATAGGTAGAGATCCCCTCCAGGGCTGTATTCCTCTTTTCCAGACTCAGCGGTAGGAAGTGATAAGATTACATACAGTATTTACTTCTCAGAACAAAAAAAAAAAAAAGAACCCCACCTGATCCGGGATATTTGTCATGCAAATGAGATCAGTGACATGATTTAAATACCCCGTCCCCCTACCAGCGGGTAATCCTAAGCGGCTTGAGTGACATCACATAATACTGCGGCTTAAAGGAGCATTACTTGGTGGAACAGGTGTATGATTAGTGACCACCCCGCCTGGAACCTTTTTACATAACCTCCATGGATTCTATCGGCAGCCAGCTCCCTGTACATGACCCTGCCCGGACCACCATGATGTCCATTCCTGAGGAGACCATCCATGGAGGAAGCCAGGAGCCCCGAACAGGTTACTAGCCATTGTCCCCATTCACTGGCCCAGTGTCATTGGGTTGGAATACACCATAGGATGTAATAGGGCAGTGTTCTCTGGGCTGTGGATCTCCAGCTGTTGCAGAACTGCGGCTCCCAGAATTCACTTACAGCAGTGTTTCCCAACCAGGGTGCCTCCAGCTGTTGCAAAACTACAACTCTAAGCATGCCCGCACAACCTTCATCTTTCTTAGCATGCTGGGAGTTGTGGTTTTGCAACTGGAGGCCCCCTGGTTGGGAAACACTGACTAACAGTCTTTGACGCTCGGGCATGCTGGGAGCTGTAGTTATGCAACAAGTAAACTGTAAGGGTATGCTGGGAGCAGTAGTTCTGCAACAGTCAAAAGCTGTCGGCGAATGCTGGGGGCTGTAGTTTTGCAACAGCTGGAAAGCCACAGCTGGAGACCACTACTACTAAACCACTGCTTTGATCTGTGTTTTCCGACCAGCGTGCCTCCAGCTGTTGCAAAACTATATCTCCCAGCATGCCCGGACAGCGGTTGGCTGTCTGGGCATGCTGGGAGTTGTAGTTTTGCAACAGCTGGAGACACCCTGGTTGGGAAACAGTGATCTATAAGGTAATTTATACTGGGGATGTCACAGTGTCACTTTTATTCTGTTTTCTGGTTGTATGAAGAATTTCACAGTATCACTTCTTCTGTTCTGTATACTGGATGTGTGAGGATTGCACAGTATCACTTCTTCTGTTCTGTATACTGGATGTATGAGGATTGCACAGTATCACCTCTTCTGTTCTGTATACTGGATGTGTGAGGATTGCACAGTATCACTTCTTCTGTTCTGTATACTGGATGTATGAGGATTGCACAGTATCACCTCTTCTGTTCTGTATACTGGATGTGTGAGGATTGCACAGTATCACTTCTTCTGTTCTGTATACTGTATATTTGAGGATTGCACAGTATCGCTACTGTTCTGTATACTGGATGTATGAGGATTGCACAGTATCACTTCTTCTGTTCTGTATACTGGATGTGTGAGGATTGCACAGTATCACTTCTTCTGTTCTGTATACTGGATATATGAGGATTGCACAGTATCGCTACTGTTCTGTATACTGGATGTATGAGGATTGCACAGTATCACTTCTTCTGTTCTGTATACTGGATGTATGAGGATTGCACAGTATCACTACTTCTATTGTGTATACTGGATGTATAAGGATTGCACAGTATCACTTTTTTTGTTCTGTAATTTAGATGTATGTAGAATTGCACAGTACCACTTCTTTTTTTGTTGATACTGGATACATGGGTCATTGTAAAGTTTCACTTCTTCTGTATGATGGATATATGTCTTATTGCACAATATCACTTCTTTTGTCCTGTATTCTGAATGTATGGAGAATTGCACAGTACCACTTCTTTGTTCTGTATACTGGCTCTATAGAGGACTACTTTGCTTCTTCTGTATGCTGAATGTATTGAGAATTCCACAGTACCACTTCTTCTGTCCTGTAATTTAAATGTATGGAAAATTGCACAGTACCACTTCTTTTGTTCTGTATGCCAGATGTATGGATCATTGTGCAGTATCACTTCTTTATGCTGGAAATATGAAAAAAATCTTTTTTTTTGTCCTGTTCTTTTGTTCAACTTCCTTTGTCCTGTATTTAGGATGTATAGGAAATTGCACAGTACTACTTCTTTTGTTCTGCATACTTAATGTATTGAGAATTGCACAGTACTACTTCTTTTGTTCTGTATTCAGAATTTATTGAGAATTGCACAGTACTACTTCTTTTGTTCTGTATTCAGAATTTATTGAGAATTGCACAGTACTACTTCTTTGTTCTGTATGCTGGATAAATAGAGAATTGCACAGTACTACTTCTTTTGTTCTGCATACTTAATGTATTGAGAATTGCACAGTACTACTTCTTTGTTCTGTATGCTGGATATATAGAGAATTGCACAGAACCATTTCTTATGTTCTATATGCTGAATGTAATTGCACAGTACCACTTCTTTGGTACTGTAATTTGGATGAATAGTGAACTGCACAGTACCCCATCCTTTGTTCTGTCTACAGGATGCATGGATTCAGTTATTTTTTACTATGGACACATGGATAATTGCACAGTACCACCACCAATTAAGATATATGGAGAATTGCACAGTACAACTTCTTTCATTCTATATGATGAATATAGTGAAACCTGCACCGTATGGAAATATAAAGAGAATTGTATATAGTACCACTTCATTTGTGGTCAAAAATTTACGTTTAGAAAAAAGTAAAGCCAGCATGAGGCAATGCAATATGGCTGCCCCCTAATGGCAGTAGTGTGGTACTACATTCGACAGAATATTTGTTCAAAAATGCTTCATCCATGTCACGATGCCGGCTGGCAGGAGGTGGATCCTCTGTGCCAGAGAGGGATGGCGAGGGCCGTGCTAGTGGACCGGTTCTAAGACACTACTGGTTTTCACCAGAGCCCGCCGCAAAGCGGGATGGTCTTGCTGCGGCGGTAGTGACCAGGTCGTATCCACTAGCAACGGCTCACCTCTCTGGCTGCTGAAGATAGGCGAGGTACAAGGGAGTAGGCAGAAGCAAAGTCGGACGTAGCAGAAGGTCGGGGGCAGGCGGCAAGGTTCGTAGTCAGGGGAGATAGCAGTAGTTCTGGTACACAGGGTTTAAACACACAAACGCTTTCACTAGGCACAAGGGCAACAAGATCCGGCAAGGAAGTGCAAGGGAGGAGGCTAGATATAGTCAGGGACCAGGTGGGAGCTAATTAAGCTAATTGGGCCAGGCACCAATCATTGGTGCACTGGCCCTTTAAGTCTCAGGGAGCTGGCGCGCGCGCGCCCTAGAGAGCGGAGCCGCGCGCGCCAGCACATGACAGCAGGGGACGGGAACGGGTAAGTGACCTGGGATGCGATTCGCGAGCGGGCGCGTCCCGCTGTGCGAATCGCATCCCCAACGGCCATGACAGAGCAGCGCTCCCGGTCAGCGGGACTGACCGGGGAGCTGCAGGGAGAAAGACGCCGTGAGCGCTCCGGGGAGGAGCGGGGACCCGGAGCGCTAGGCGTAACAGTACCCCCCCCCCTTAGGTCTCCCCTTCTCTTTATCGGGTAACTGCCTCCCCTGGGATGAGGACACCGGGAAAGGATGGAGGGATTCCTCAACGGCAGGCAGAACCGCAGGAGTAGGAATGGGGAGAGAGGGCAGAGGGCGAGACCTGGCACGGGGCAGTGTGACACCAGGACGAGGGCCATGAGGGGACACAGGAGCTTGCCTGATGGAACTGGGAGGGGGGGAGGGGCATTTCCTGTGGCAGGCAGAGTCCTTAATGACCTTAGGGGGACCAGGTACAGGAGGAACCACAGGGTCACGGCAGGGAGTACTGGGAACCGGTTGAAGGCAGTCCTTGGAACAAGAGGGACCCCAACTCTTGATCTCCCCAGTGGACCAATCCAGGGTTGGGGAATGGTGTTGAAGCCAGGGTAGTCCAAGGAGAACTTCAGAAGAGCAATTAGGAAGGACAAAAAATATAATCTCCTCGTGATGAGGTCCGATGCACATTAGGAGGGGCTCCGTGCGGTAACGCACGGTGCAATCCAACCTGGCTCCGTTGACCGCGGAAATGTGGAGTGGCTTGACAAGACGGGTCACCGGAATGCGGAATTTATTCACAAAGGACTCCCGAATAAAATTCCCAGAAGCTCCAGAGTCCAGGCAGGCCACGGCTGAGAGGGGAGAGCTGGCTGAAGTGGAAATCCGAACAGGTACCGTGAGACGTGGAGAAGCCGACTTGGCATCAAGAGACGCCACACCCACGTGAGCTGGGTGCGAGCGTGCGTTTCCCAGACGTGGAGGACGGATTGGGCAATCCACCAAAAAATGTTCAGTACTGGCACAGTACAGACAGAGATTCTCTTCCTTACGGCGATTCCTCTCCTCCAGGGTCAGGCGAGACCGATCCACTTGCATGGCCTCCTCGGCGAGAGGCCTAGGCGCAGATTGCAGTGGAGACTGTGGGAGAGGTGTCCAGAGATCTAAGTCTTTTTCCTGGCGGAGCTCTTGATGCCTCTCAGAAAAACGCATGTCAATGCGAGTGGCTAGATGAATGAGTTCATGCAGGTTAGCAGGAGTCTCTCGTGCGGCCAGAACATCTTTAATGTTGCTGGATAGGCCTTTTTTAAAGGTCGCGCAGAGAGCCTCATTATTCCAGGATAGTTCAGAAGCAAGAGTACGGAATTGTATGGCGTACTCGCCAACGGAAGAATTACCCTGGACCAGGTTCAGCAGGGCAGTCTCAGCAGAAGAGGCTCGGGCAGGTTCCTCAAAGACACTTCGAATTTCCGAGAAGAAGGAGTGTACAGAGGCAGTGACGGGGTCATCGCGGTCCCAGAGCGGTGTGGCCCATGACAGAGCTTTTCCAGACAGAAGGCTGACTACGAAAGCCACCTTAGACCTTTCAGTAGGAAACTGGTCCGACATCATCTCCATGTGCAGGGAACATTGCGAAAGAAAGCCACGGCAAAACTTAGAGTCCCCATTAAATTTGTCCGGCAAGGACAGGCGGAGGCTAGGAGTGGCCACTCGCTGCGGAAGGGGTGCTGGAGCTGGCGGAGGAGATGGTTGTTGCTGCAGTTGCGACTGAAGTTGGTGCACAATGGTGGACATTTCCGACAGCTGGTGGGTTAGATGGGCGATCTGTCGGGATTGCTGGGCGACCACCGTGGTGAGATCAGAGATGGAATGCTGGGGAACCTCAGCGGGATCCATGGCCGGATCTACTGTCACGATGCCGGCTGGCAGGAGGTGGATCCTCTGTGCCAGAGAGGGATGGCGAGGGCCGTGCTAGTGGACCGGTTCTAAGCCACTACTGGTTTTCACCAGAGCCCGCCGCAAAGCGGGATGGTCTTGCTGCGGCGGTAGTGACCAGGTCGTATCCACTAGCAACGGCTCAACCTCTCTGGCTGCTGAAGATAGGCGAGGTACAAGGGAGTAGGCAGAAGCAAAGTCGGACGTAGCAGAAGGTCGGGGGCAGGCGGCAAGGTTCGTAGTCAGGGGAGATAGCAGTAGTTCTGGTACACAGGGTTTAAACACACAAACGCTTTCACTAGGCACAAGGGCAACAAGATCCGGCAAGGAAGTGCAAGGGAGGAGGCTAGATATAGTCAGGGACCAGGTGGGAGCTAATTAAGCTAATTGGGCCAGGCACCAATCATTGGTGCACTGGCCCTTTAAGTCTCAGGGAGCTGGCGCGCGCGCGCCCTAGAGAGCGGAGCCGCGCGCGCCAGCACATGACAGCAGGGGACGGGAACGGGTAAGTGACCTGGGATGCGATTCGCGAGCGGGCGCGTCCCGCTGTGCGAATCGCATCCCCAACGGCCATGACAGAGCAGCGCTCCCGGTCGGCGGGACGGACCGGGGAGCTGCAGGGAGAAAGACGCCGTGAGCGCTCCGGGGAGGAGCGGGGACCCGGAGCGCTAGGCGTAACAATCCAGTTGTCATCAGGGACCCAATACCTGGCGTTTTTTCTTTTTTTCTGTCTTTTTTCCCCCGCTTCAGTTCATGTTCGCATGACGGAATTTACGAGCAGAATCTGATGGAAAAATGATGCCCGGAAATTCCGTTGCACCGTGCACACAACAGAATTTCTGCAGCGGAAACATCTGCTGCAGAAATTCTGATCCTGGCCTTGCCGTCTATGTAGATGGCACATTTACGAGCGAGCCTAGTGCTGCCATATTCTGCTAGCACCCTGGCATTTGTCTGCCCATGGTTTTTGGCCAGATATTCTGCCGTGTGAACATGGCCTTAAAGGGGTATTCCAGTAGAATTTTTTTTTTTTATCAACTGGTGCCAGAAAGTTAAACATATTTGTAAATTACTTCTATTAAAATATCTTAATCCTTCCAGTACTTATCAGCTGCTGTATGCTTCACAGGAAGTTGTGTAGTTATTTCCATCTCTCTGCTGACACCTCTGTCCATGTCAGGAACTGTCCAGAGTAGGAGCAAATCCACATAGCAAACCTCTTCTGCTCTGGACAGTTCCTGACATGGACAGAGGTGTCAGCAGAGAGCACTGTGGTCAGACTGGAAATAACTACACAACTTTCTGTGGAGCATACAGCAGCTGATAAGTACTGGAAGGAATAAGATTTTTAAATAGAAGTAATTTACAAATCTGTTTAACTTTCTGGAACTAATAAATTAATTTAAAAAAAAAAGATATCGTGGTGTTTTTTTTCCTCCCATAGACTTTGATATGTGGATAAAAAAAAAAAAAAAAAAAAAACAGCCATCTGTGCACAGATATTGGCGTTTTTTTTTTTTCTCCATTTCTTCCTCCAATAGAAATCCTTCAGTCACATGATGAATGAAACGCCAGAGGAAAAAAAAATACCTCTACTTTTTTTTTAGAACAGTTTTATACTAGTATTTTTCATACTATTTTTTGGAAGGGGAAAAAAAACCCACAAAAACTGCATCACAGGGGGAAAAAAAGGTAATTCTTTTTTTATTTTTTTATTTATTTTTTTAATTTTTCGTGCACTTTTGACGCAGTTTGTGCCAGAAGTGGATCCGGCAGGAAGAAGAAGTATAAGTTCTTCCTTTTACGTTTTGTCTTTTCTTTCTATCAGTTTCAAAAAAGCTGCTAGAGATGAGCGAACTTACAGTAAATTTGATTCGTCACGAACTTCTCGGCTCAGCAGTTGATGTCATTTCCTGCATAAATTAGTTCAGCTTTCAGGTGCTCCCGTAGGCTGGAAAAGGTGGATACAGTCCTAGGAGACTCTTTCCTAGGACTGTATCCACCTTTTCAAGCCCACCGGAGCACCGGAAAGCTGAACTAATTTATGCAGGAAAAGTCAGCAACCGCCGAGCCGAGAAGTTCGTGACGAATCGAATTTACTGTAAGTTCGCTCATCTCTAAAAGCTGCATTAAAAAATAATCTGCCTGTGTGATTCCAGCCCTCGGGGTTGCTCTCCTGTGAGAAAAAAAAAAAATATATACATATATATATATATATATATATATATATATATATATATAACAGGAAGGCCGAGCAGATGGCTTCTCAGTGAGCTCTAAGTCCATTACAGGTTCACAGGTTCACTGGGCGATAAGACGGGATTGTGCTGGTGTTATCTCAGGACTACAAACAGCATCGTGCCTCCCGGCCGCCTGTTACCCCCACTTTCCTCCGCACTTGACACGTGCTGCGACCGCTTTGTGATTACATAGACACAAGGACAAAGGACTTCACATTTCCTTTCTACAGCCAGTAGTGCACATGTGAAACACGTCGGAGGAACCCACAGACTGGTTGACCATCTAATAAAGTGTAGTGTTTCCCAAAGTGGGTGCCTCTGGCTATTGCAAAACTACAACTCCCAGCATGCCCGGACAGCCTTCGGCTGTCCGGGCATGCTGGGAGTTGTAGTTTTGCAACAGCTGGAGGCACTCTGAAAGGGAAACACCGATCTAATCATGTGTATGGACGAAGGCTGTCCGGGCATGCTGGGAGTTGTAGTTTTGCAACAGCTGGAGGCACTCTGGAAGGGAAACACCGATCTAATCATGTGTATGGACGAAGGCTGTCCGGGCATGCTGGGAGTTGTAGTTTTGCAACAGCTGGAGGCACTCTGGAAGGGAAACACCGATCTAATCATGTGTATGGACGAAGGCTGTCCGGGCATGCTGGGAGTTGTAGTTTTGCAACAGCTGGAGGCACTCTGGAAGGGAAACACCGATCTAATCATGTGTATGGACGAAGGCTGTCCGGGCATGCTGGGAGTTGTAGTTTTGCAACAGCTGGAGGCACTCTGGTAGGGAAACACTGATCTAATCATGTGTATGGATGAAGGCTGTCCGGGCATGCTGGGAGTTGTAGTTTTGCAACAGCTGGAGGCACTCTGGAAGGGAAACACCGATCTAATCATGTGTATGGACGAAGGCTGTCCGGGCATGCTGGGAGTTGTAGTTTTGCAACAGCTGGAGGCACTCTGGAAGGGAAACACCGATCTAATCATGTGTATGGAAGAAGGCTGTCCGGGCATGCTGGGAGTTGTAGTTTTGCAACAGCTGGAGGCACTCTGGTAGGGAAACACTGATCTAATCATGTGTATGGATGAAGGCTGTCCGGGCATGCTGGGAGTTGTAGTTTTGCAACAGCTGGAGGCACTCTGGAAGGGAAACACTGATCTAATCATGTGTATGGACGAAAGCTGTCTGGGAATGCTGGTAGTTGTAGTTTTGCAACAGCTGGAGGCACTCTGGTAGGGAAACACTGATCTAATCATGTGTATGGACGAAGGCTGTCCGGACATGCTGGGAGTTGTAGTTTTGCAACAGCTGGAGGCACTCTGGTAGGGAAACACCGATCTAATCATGTGTATGGAAGAAGGCTGTCAGGGCATGCTGGGAGTTGTAGTTTTGCAACAGCTGGAGGCACTCTAGTAGGGAAACACCGATCTAATCATGTGTATGGACGTCGTTCTGACTCTCCCCTGATGATAACTGTCAGAGGAGAGAAGCGTCGGGCATGTTGGATTTGAAGTGAACAATTTTTTTATCTATTGGAGATAGGCTGCTCTTTCCATTCACAATACATGCATGCTTGGCTGAGCTGATCGTGCATGTCTATGCATGTTAGGATAGGTGTTGGCTCGTTTATTCTTTAGCTGGCTACAGTAAATGGCCAGATTAAAGGGATACAGCCATCGAGCCTCTATTCCTGGCTAGTTTTCCTGCCTCATTTTATTGTTGAGCGGCATAGGCCATATTCAAATTCGCGATATTTCGCGAATATATGGACGAATATTCGTCATATATTCGCTACATTCGCATATGCGTAATATTCGTGTAACTTTTCGCATAAGCGAACATGCGCATGTAAGAGAATTTACATTAAAAATGCGTATATAAAAATGCGCATATAAACAGTTCGCATGTAAGAAATTTTTTAACTATATGAAAATGCGCATATACGAAAAATGTCCATAATAGAAACTTCGCATATTTGAAAATTAAAACGTGCAATATAAGAAAATGAACGAATATTCGTAATTGCGAATATAGTGGTATGTTCGCGAATATTCGCATACAAGAAAATTTTGTGTGTTAAAATGCGCAAATACGAAACATTTATCGATTCGCATATGCGAATATATATACATGCCCGAATATTCGTTAATAAGAAAATTGTCGGGTATGTAATTCGTATATGCGAAAATGTACACAGGAGAAAGTGCGCATATAGGAAACAGTGGGAGGGGAAATTCGCATATGCGAAGATGTATACAGGGGAAATTCGCATGTAAGAAAATTAATTGCCGTTAATTCGTATATGCGAAAATCTACATAGCTGTATATTCGCATATAAGGAAATTGGTAGATGTATAATTCGCATATGCGAAATCTACATAGGTAGAAAATGCGCATATAAGAAAATTCACCAATGACATTCGAATTGCGAATATTCACGAGCAACACTATTTAACAAACAAGAGTATAGGTGTAATTGGTCCCTATAGGATTGTCGCTGGAAGTCTCCGCTATATGTGTGTGTGCAGCCTTATAATATGCTGCGTTTAGGTAAGGTCACCTTTTTTCGGGCATTGATTTGCCTCAGATATATGAAGTCGGAAAACAGAAGGATCAGGCATGTTTGAATTTCAACTTCCTGATTCTTTTGTTCTCATAGAGAACCGCCCTCATGGAGTCTGTTTCTGACCATTTGAGTGGACACATGCACATTTGTGGCCTGCGATCTGCGGCAGATTCCGGGTCAATCGGGTCTCCAGCGACCCGGTGACCCGGAATTACAGGCTGTTCGGGGCCGTCTCCGACGGCCCCGAACAGCCAGAGCCTGCAGGGGTGAGGTGGCACTGGTGCCACCTCACGATCGCCCTGATTCGTCGGGCGGGAAACCAATCAGGGCGCCTGCTGCGGGTGTCACTCCCGCAACCCGATCCGCCCCTCTTCCGGAGGACGTGAGCGGGTGCGGGACGTGCACCCCAGGTGTCAATGTTGGGATCGGGGCCCCAGGAGCGACGGCCGCGGCGGCGACGACGAGGGACTGACCTGTGCGGCGAGGATCGTTGGAGGTGAGTGACAGCCTCCTGCTGTTGCTTAGCAACAGCTCCCAGCATGCAAAAAGGGCATGCTGGGAGCTATAGTTATGCAACAGCAGGAGGCAGACCACCACAACTCCCAGCATGCCCTTATGGGCATGCTGGGACTTGTAGTTTTGCAACAGCTGGAGGCACATTTTTTTCTATGGAAAAGTGTACCTTCAGCTGTTGTGTAACTACAACTCCCAGCTTGCACAAACAGCTAAAGTGCATGCTGGGAGTTGTAGTAGTGCATCTGCTGGTTGCATAACTACAACTCCCAGCATGCCTGTTGGCTGTCGGTGACTGCTGGGAGTTGTAGTTTTGCAACAGCTGAAGGCACACTGAGTTATGTAGCAAACCAGTGTGTCTCCAGCTGTTGCATAACTACAGTCCCCAGCATCCCCAGCCAAAGTAGTATGCCTCCAGCAGTTGCAACAGCTGAAGGCACACTGGTTGCAAAACACTGAGTTTGTTACCAAACTCGGTGTTTCTCAACCAGTGTGCCTCCAGCTGTTGCAAAACTACAACTCCCAGCATGCACTGATAGGCCGTACATGCTGGGAGTTGTAGTTTTGCAACAGCTGGATGTTTCTTTCCCCCCCCCCCCAATGTGAACGTACAGGGTACACTCACATGGGCGGAGGATTACACTAAGTATCCGGCTGCAAGTTTGAGCTGCGGCAAATTTTCTGCCGCAGCTCAAACTGCCAGCGAGAAACTACTATGAACCCCCCGCCCGTGCGACTGTACCCTAAAAACACTACACTAACACACAATAAAAAGTAAAAAACACTACGTATACACATACCCCTACACAGCCCCCCTCCCCAATAAAAATGAAAAACATCTGGTACGTCACTGTTTCCAAAACGGAGCCTCCAGCGGTTGCAAAACTACAACTCCCAGCATGCACTGATAGACCGTACATGCTGGGAGTTGTAGTTTTGCAACAGCTGGATGTCCCCCCCCCCCCCCAATGTGAACGTACAGGGTACACTCACATGAGCGGAGGATTACAGTAAGTATCTGGCTGCAAGTTTGAGCTGCAGCAAATTTTCTGCCGCAGCTCAAACTGCCAGGGAGAAACTACTGTGAACCCCCGCCTGTACCCGACTGTACCCTAAAAACACTACACTACACTACCACAAAATAAAATAAAAAGTAAAAAACACTACATATACACATACCCCTACACAGCCCCCCTCCCCAATAAAAATGAAAAACGTCTGGTACGCCACTGTTTCCAAAACGGAGCCTCCAGCTGTTGCAAAACAACTACTCCCAGTATTGCCAGATAGCCACTGACTTTCTAGGCATGCTGGGAGTTTTACAACAGCTGGAGGCACCCTGTTTGGGAATCACTGGTGTAGAATACCCCTATGTCCACCCCTATGCAAGTCCCTAATTTAGGCCTCAAATGCGCATGGCGCTCTCACTTTGGAGCCCTGTCGTATTTCAAGGCAACAGTTTAGGGCCACATATGGGGTATCGCCGCACTCGGGAGAAATTGTGTTACAAATTTTGGGGGGTATTTTCTGCTTTTTAAAAATGTAAAATTTTTGGGAAAAGAGGCATTTTAGGTTAAAAAAAATTATTTTTTTTTACATATGCAAAAGTCGTGAAACACCTGTGGGGTATTAAGGTTCACTTAACCCCTTGTTACGTTCCCGGAGGGGTCTAGTTTCCAAAATGGTATGCCATGTGTTTTTTTTTTTTTTTTTTGCTGTTCTGGCATGATAGGGGCTTCCTAAATGTGGCATGCCCCCAGAGCAAAATTTGCTTTCCAAAAGCCAAATGTGACTCCTTCTCTTCTGAGACCTGTAGTGCGCCAGCAGAGCACTTTTCAGCCCCATATGGGGTGTTTTCTGAATCGGGAGAAATTGGGCTTCAAATTTTGGGGGGTATTTCTGCTTTAACCCTTTGTAAAAATTTAAATTTTTTGGGAAACCAAGCATTTTAGGTAATTTTTTTTTTACCCCTTGTTACATTCCTCAAGGGGTCTAGTTTCCAAAATGGTATGCCATGTGGGGTTTCTTGCTGTCCTGGCACCATAGGGGGTTCATATGTGAAAATGAGCATATGCTAAAATTTGCATAAGCGAAAAAATAAACCGAATATTCGTAATTGCGAATATATAGCGCGAATGTGCGATATTCAAGAATAAAATTAGAATTGCGAATATTCGTGAGCAACACTAATTGTAAATTAGTTCCATTGAAATAAATGGAGCCAAGTTGTAATACCACACACAGGACAGGTGTTGCAAAACCACAACTCCTAGCATGCCTGGACACAAAAAGGCTGTCCGGGCATACTGGGAGTTGTAGTTTTGCAACAGCTGGAGGCACCCTGGTTGGGAAACAGTGCCCTAACCTATAAAAAGACCCAGTAGACATCTAGTTATTAATACAGCAGAGTACTGGACAAAGGAGTGACCGCTGCACAGCCCCAGGGGGGTATGTACTTCATTAAGAAATGAGTCTGTGCCCCCCTTGGGAAATGCTCTTACACAGGCTGCAGGACTCCTATTCATTTCCTGTACAGGTCAAATGTGCGCAGGTGACAAATGAGGCGGAAGATCTATTGCTACGAGAACTAGATAATCCGGTTACAGAAATGTTAGAAGATGACATCACCGCCGCAGTGTGCAGCACCTCGTCCCATACCGCCATATGACACTATCTGGCATCAGTCCCTAACTGCATGACGATGGGAAACCGAGCTCTGCAGAATATGACTGGACAAGTGAGCAAGAGAAGACATAACGTGATATCCAATATCAGCTCTCTAATAAACAGGATCAACAACAATAATATCAGAATCATCATCTTGTCAGTATTATAGTAGTTATATTCTTGTATATAGGAGTAGTGTTGAGCGGCATAGGCCATATTCGAATTCGCGAATATTCGCGAATATATGGACGAATATTCGTCATATATTCGCGAATATTCGCATATTCGTTATATTCTCGTTTTATTTTCGCGTATGCGAAAATACACGCATGCGAAAATTCGCATATGTGGAAATTCGCATATGCGAATTTTCGCGCGCCAGTCTCACACTAGTATTACAGCCTTCTTTACACCACACAAGCTGGAAGCAGAGAGGGGTGATCACTGTGATGTGTACTGTGAAGAAAAAAAAAAAAAAAAAAAACGAATATTCGTAATTACGAATATATAGCGCTATATTCGCGAAATTCGCGAATTCGCGAATATGCGATATTCGCGAATAATATTCGAATTGCGAATATTCGCGAGCAACACTATATAGGAGCAGTATTATAGTAGGTATATTCTTGTATATAGGAGGAGTATTATAGTAGGTATATTCTAGTATATAGGAGCAGTATTATAGTAGTTATATTCTTGTATATAGGAGCAGTATTATAGTAGTTATATTCTTGTATATAGGGGGCAGTATTATAGTAGTTATATTCTTGTATATAGGAGCAGTATTATAGTAGTTATATTCTTGTATATAGGAGCAGTATTATAGTAGTTATATTCTTGTATATAGGAGCAGTATCATAGTAGTTATATTCTTGTATATGGGAGCAGTATTATAGTAGTTATATTCTTGTATATAGGAGCAGTATTATAGTAGTTATATTCTTGTATATAGGAGCAGTATTATAGTAGTTATATTCTTGTATATAGGAGCAGTATTATAGTAGTTATATTCTTGTGTATAGGAGCAGTATTATAGTAGTTATATTCTTGTATATAGGAGACAGTATTATAGTAGTTATATTCTTGTATATAGGAGACAGTATTATAGTAGTTATATTCTTGTATATAGGAGACAGTATTATAGTAGTTATATTCTTGTATATAGGAGCAGTATTATAGTAGTTATATTCTTATATATAGGGGGCAGTATTATAGTAGTTATATTCTTGTATATAGGAGCAGTATTATAGTAGTTATATTCTTGTATATAGGAGCAGTATTATAGTAGTTATAGTCTTGTATATAGTAGCAGTATTATAGTAGTTATATTCTTGTATATAGGAGCAGTATTATAGTAGTTATATTCTTGTATATAGGAGCAGTATTATAGTAGTTATGAATTCGGGTAGAAAAACAGACATGGCCGCACATCTACAATCTTGTATAATGATCTGATTGCTTCTCAGCATAATATCAAAAACTGACAGGTTGTTAGTATACATTTTTGATCAAAAAGTACAAGCCCACTCGCCACATCAAGGCCACCTATTTAGAGTGGGTCCCTAACGTCCCTAGCATAAAATGGCGCAGCACCGAGCGGCGACCACCACCGCCGCAACACCAATGCCCACAGGGGGGAACAACCCACCGGCAGAGCGGCCCCAATGCCACTCAAACCAGGGGGTGCGGCCCATAGACTGGTTTGAGTGGCATTGGGGCCGCTCTGCCGGTGGGTCGTTCCCCCCTGTGGGCATTGGTGTCGCGGCGGTGGTGGTCGCCGCTCGGTGCTGCGCCATTTTATGCTAGGGACGTTAGGGACCCACTCTCAATAGGTGGCCTTGACGTGGCGAGTGGGCATGTACTTTTTGATCAAAAATGTATACTAACAACCTGTTAGTTTTTGATATTATGCTGAGAAGCAATCAGATCATTATACAAGATTGTAGATGTGCGGCCATGTCTGTTTTTCTACCCGAATTCACATTATAGTAGTTATATTCTTGTATATAGGAGGCAGTATTATAGTAGTTATATTCTTGTATATAGGAGCAGTATTATAGTAGTTATAGTCTTGTATATAGGAGGCAGTATTATAGTAGTTATAGTCTTGTATATAGGAGGCAGTATTATAGTAGTTATAGTCTTGTATATAGGAGCAGTATTATAGTAGTTATATTCTTGTATATAGGAGCAGTATTATAGTAGTTATATTCTTGTATATAGGAGCAGTATTATAGTAGTTATATTCTTGTATATAGGAGCAGTATTATAGTAGTTATATTCTTGTATATAGGAGCAGTATTATTGTAGTTATATTCTTGTATATAGGAGCAGTATTATAGTTGTTATATTCTTGTATATAGAGGCAGTATTATAGTAGTTATATTCTTGTATATAGAGGCAGTATTATAGTAGTTATATTCTTGTATATAGAGGCAGTATTATAGTAGTTATATTCTTGTATATAGAAGTAGTGTTGCTCGCGAATATTCGCAATTCGAATTTTATTCTCGAATATCGCACATTCGAGAATGCGCGAATATTCGCGAATATAGCATTATATATTCGCAATTACGAATATTTGTTTTTTTTTTCCGCTCATGCAAATTTTTGCATATGCTCATCTTCACATATGCTAATTTTCTTACATGCAAATTTTCTCCTATGTAAATTTTCTTATATGCAATTTTTCTGGTATGGTATTTTTCGTATATGTGCATTTTCACATATGCAAACTTTTCTTATATGCGATTTTTCATGTGCTCATTTTCTCGCATGTAAATTTTCGTATATGTGAATGTTCGCATATGCTGAAATTTACGCGCTATACGCATATGCGAATGTAGCGAATATATGATGAATATTCATCCATTATATTCGCGAAATTTCGCGAATTCGAATATGGCCTATGCCGCTCAACACTACTCCCTATATACAAGAATATAACTACTACTATACTATAACTACTACTACTATAACTACTAATATTCATGTAAATTTCCGCATATGCGAACATTCACATATAGTGTTGAGCGGCATAGGCCATATTCGAATTCGCGAATATTCGCGAATATATGGACGAATATTCGTCATATATTCGCGAATATTCGCATATTCGTTATACCCTCGTTTTATTTTTCGCATATGCGAATATTCACGTACGCTAAAATTAACATATACAAGTTAACACGTGCGGAAATTCGCATATGCGAAACTTAGCATATGCTAATTTTCGCATATGTGAATTTCCGCACGTCAGTCTCACACAGTAGTATTACAGCCTTCTTTACACCACACAAGCTGGAAGCAGAGAGGGATGATCACTGTGATGTGTACTGTGAAGAAAAAAAAA
This sequence comes from Hyla sarda, assembly GCF_029499605.1. NCBI lineage: Eukaryota > Metazoa > Chordata > Amphibia > Anura > Hylidae > Hyla > Hyla sarda. Next base: position 14,153,402 of record NC_079199.1, read on the forward strand.
AAAAAAAAAAAAAAAAAAAAACGAATATTCGTAATTACGAATATATAGCGCTATATTCGCGAAATTCGCGAATTCGCGAATATGCGATATTCGCGAATAATATTCGAATTGCGAATATTCGCGAGCAACACTATTCACATATACGAAAATTTACATGCAAGAAAATGAGCGTACAAAAACATTCGCATATAAGAAGTTTGTATATTTGAAAATGCGCATATTCGGAAAATTAGAATATGTGAAAATGCTCACATACGAAAAATGTCATACCAAAAACTTCGCATATAAGAAAATTATTGTGTGAGAAAATTCGCATAAACGAAATTGACATAGGAGAAAATTCGCATATAAGAAAATTAGCATATGTGAAGATGAGCATATGCAAAAATTTGCATGAGCGAAAAAAAAATATTCGTAATTGCGAATATATAGTGCTATATTCGCGTATTCGCGAATGTGTGATATTCGAGAATAAAATTTGAATTGCGAATATTCGCGAGCAACACTAAAGGAGCAGTATTATAGTAGTTATATTCATGTATATAGGAGCATTATTATAGTAGTTATATTCTTGTATATAGGAGCAGCATTATAGTAGTTATATTCTTGTATATAGGGAGCAGTATTATAGTAGTTATATTCTTCTATATAGGAGCAGTATTATAGTAGTTATATTCTTGTATATAGGGGGCAGTATTATAGTAGTTATATTCTTGTATATAGGAGCAGTATTATAGTAGTTATATTCATGTATATAGGAGGCAGTATTATAGTAGTTATGTTCTTGTATATAGGAACAGTATTATAGTAGTTATATTCTTGTATATAGGAGCAGTATTATAGTAGTTATATTCATGTATATAGGAGGCAGTATTATAGTAGTTATGTTCTTGTATATAGGAGCAGTATTATAGTAGTTATATTCTTGTATATAGGAGCAGTATTATAGTAGTTATATTCTTGTATATAGGAGCAGTATTATAGTAGTTATATTCTTGTATATAGGGGCAGTATTATAGTAGTAGCTGTCCTTATCAGCCTGTATTCTTTCACTGAACCATTGGAAGTGTCAGGTTTGGAGGGGCGGGGGGGGGGGGGGGGTGGCGGTAGCAATTATAGGGGATGCATGCTCCTCTGTTAGTGATTAGCGGTTAATGAAAGGGTGAGTTAATTTTCCACTCCAGGAACTTTTCAGAACTGTTATTGTAGGATAAGCTGTAGCTTCCTGTATGTAAACCTCACAAAGGATGGGTATCTGAGCTCTCACCATGGGCAGTTCCCAGGCCTTGCCTCAGGCTCATGGTGCAGACAGCACCCCTGCCCCGGTCCCTCTCCTGTTTACTTTACCAGATCAATGCCTTGGGGGTGTTTTATTTTGTATAGGGATCCCAGTCTGGGTCTAGAGTTACTTATAACAGGGGAGTAGGTAACTGGGAGTATTAGGTATCACACCAGTTTCCCAGAACTTGATCCAATGTCCCCTGCAGCGGTGGCCATTCCATTCTTACCCTCACCATGGATACTATATGTATATAGACTGCGCCAACCAGTGCCCGCCAGTCCACAGCACTGGTGATATAATTGAGCTGGCACACAGATACAACCCTTCTACATAGGCATATGGAGCTGATAGAGGGGTTGTGAAAGTGATATCCCCCTTTAATAGTACCGTAAAGGTGTGTGCATGTAACCGTGCACCTGTTCATGACCTCTGTTAATAAGCTGCATGGGCCCTTAGATCAGTGTTTCCCAACCGGTGTGCCTCCAGCTGTTGCAAAACTTCAACTCACAGCATGCCCGGACAGCCAAAGGCTGTCCGGGCATGCTGTGAGTTGAAGTTTTGCAACAGCTGGAGGCACACCGGTTGGGAAACACTGCCCTGATGCCTAGTTGCTTAGTCCACTCCTAAAGAGAGGACTTTACGAGGAACATTTATGCAGTGAAATATTTTTGGCAGCCCCGGCATGCTGGGAGTTGTAGTTTTGCAACAGCTGGAGGCACCCTGTTTGGGAAACACTGGTGTAGGTTAAATGTACAAGCCTGGGGCACAGACTGTGTAGCTCGCATGAAGCCAAACCAGAGGAGGGAGATGTATTAGGTCTTCAGTCTCTGAATGGTACCATAAATGCTAACATTCACTGACAGCCAGCAGAGATCCTGAAAATAGTGGCAGGGAATAAATACAGAAAGTCTATGAGACAGTTGCAGAACTGTGGACAAATGCAAGACGCATACACTTCTAACCACGGACTCAGCAGAACTACAAATCCCAGCATTCTGAGCAGCCGACAAGGCACGCTGGGATCAGTAGTCCGAAAAGTTGCCTCATAAAATCAACTCATCTCTAGAGAAGTGTTTTTTTTTCCCAATCAGGGTGCCTCCAGCTGTTGCAAAACTATAACTCCCATTATGCTCTCTGTTCATCCAATGGCTCTGATGGTTTGTTGCAGTTGTTTCCAGTCCCTATACTCTAGAGCAGTGTTTCCCAACCAGCGGGCCTCCAGCTGTTGCAAGCCTTTAACTCCCGACAGCCTTTGGCAATGTTTCTCAACCTGGGGCTGTTCCCCTGTAGCAAAACTACAACTCCCAGCATGCTCTCTCTTCATCCTGTGGCTCTGAGGGTTTGCTGCAATTGTTTCCATTCTAAATGATGCCTCAGCAGCACCACAGCTGAATGTTTGTAACAATGTTTCGGTGCAGGTTAAACATATGAGCCTGGAGAAGTATTAGGTCTTCTGTCCCAATCGCTGACAGCCAGCAGAGATCTTGAAAATCACGAGAAATAGATGCAGAAAGTCTCTAAACAAAAAAAAGTTGCAAGAAGGCTATACTTCAAGCAGAACTACAAATCCCAGCAGGCTGTAGCAACCTGTGACTAAGAGCCACTTACCTCCACAGCTGACAAGGCCTGCTGGGGTTAGTAGTCCCAAAAGCCTGGGTGAAAAATGCAGAACTTTGTATTAGACAAATGCAGGAACTTCTAAACATGGACTCTGTAGTACTACAACTCCCAGCATGCTCCGGTAGTCCACATGGCACTATGGGATTAGTAGTCCCATAAAATCACCCATTCCATAGAGAAGTGATTGCCAACCTCTTGCAAACTACAACTCCCAACATGCTCCTGTAGTCCACGTGGCATTCTGGGATTGGTAGTCCCATAAAATCACCCATTCCATAGAGCAGTGATTGCTAAGCTCTTGCAAACTACAACTCCCAACATGCTCCGGTAGTCCACATGGCACTCTGGGATTGGTAGTCCCATAAAATCACCCATTCCATAGAGCAGTGATTGCCAACATTTTGCAAACTACAACTCCCAGCATGCTCCGGTAGTCCACATGGCATTCTGGGATTGGTAGTCCCATAAAATCACCCATTCCATAGAGCAGTGATTGCAAACTACAACTCCCAGCATGCTCTGGTAGTCCACATGGCATTCTGGGATTGGTAGTCCCATAAAATCACCCATTCCATAGAGCAGTGATTGCAAACTACAACTCCCAGCATGCTCTGGTAGTCCACATGGCATTCTGGGATTGGTAGTCCCATAAAATCACCCATTCCATAGAGCAGTGAGAGCCAACATTTTGCAAACTACAACTCCCAGCATGCTCTGGTAGTCCACATGGCATTCTGGGATGGGTAGTCCCATAAAATCACTCATTCCATAGAGCAGTGATTGCAAACTACAACTCCCAGCATGCTCTGGTAGTTCACATGGCATTCTGGGATTAGTAGTCCCATAAAATCACCCATTCCATAGAGAAGTGATTGCCAACCTCTTGCAAACTACAACTCCCAGCATGCTCTGGAAGTCCACATGGCATTCTGGGATTGGTAGTCCCATAAAATCACCCATTCCATAGAGAAGTGATTGCCAACATCTTGCAAACTACAACTCCCAGCATGCTCTGGAAGTCCACATGGCATTCTGGGATTGGTAGTCCCATAAAATCATCCATTCCATAGAGAAGTGATTGCCAACCTCTTGCAAACTACAACTCCCAGCATTCCCTGACAGCCTTCGGCTGTCAGGGCATGCTGGGAATTGTAGTTTGCAAGTGGTTTTGCCCCAGCTGAACACCCGGAGGTTACAATGTGACTCTCCTGCCCCCTGAGCTGTGACCCGGGGCACTTTGTTCCTTCATCCCCCGGGGTGGGGCGGTTCTTCGCTCCATCTGCCCGTCAGGTATCAGGAGGGGGCGGGGCCGGTGTCTGGGAGCCTGGAGGGGGGCGGGGCTCCTCAAGTTCAAGTCCTCATCCCAAAATCCCGGAGCCCAGGCCCCTCCCCCTCAGTGCGGCGGCGGCGGAGGCTGAGGAGAGGACCGGGGCATTGGGCGGCACTGAGGGGCTTCTCCGCGTCCCCCTACCTTTCCCTCACAGGCTGATTTTGGGCGCCATGAGAAACCCCTCGGAGCGGTTGTCATGGTAACCGGGGGCGGCTGCAGGCCGGAGACAGCACCCGAGCGGCCCCGGAGAGGAGGAGGAGGAGACGGCTACTGACCGAGCGAGGAGAGGGACAGACAGAAGAGGAGGCTGACGATCCCCAGGATGGAGGACGGATTCTCCAGCTACAGCAGCAGCCTCTACGACACCACCTCCCTCCTCCAGTTCTGTAATGGTGAGTGCACGGAGACAGCCGGGGGGACTACACGTCCCAGCGTGCCCTGAGAGCCTGTGGTGTTCATAGACAGGGGGACTACACATCCCAGCGTGCCCTAAGAGGCTGTGGTGCTCATAGACAGGGGGACTACACGTCCCAGCGTACCCTGAGAGGCTGTGGTATTCATAGACAGGGGGACTACACATCCCAGCATGCCCTGAGAGGCTGTGGTGTTCATAGACAGGAGGACTATACGTCCCAGTGTGCCCTGAGAGGCTGTGGTGTTCATAGACAGGAGGACTATACATCCCAGCGTGCCCTGAGAGGCTGTGGTGTTCATAGACAGGAGGACTATACATCCCAGCGTGCCCTGAGAGGCTGTGATATGCATAGATAGGAGGACTACACATCCCAGCGTGCCCTGAGAGGCTGTGGTGTTCATAGACAGGAGGACTATACGTCCCAGCGTGCCCTGAGAGGCTGTGGTGTTTATAGACAGGGGGACTACACATCCCAGCGTGCCCTGAGAGGCTGTGGTGTTTATAGACAGGGGGACTACACATCCCAGCGTGCCCTGAAAGGCTGTGCTGTTTATAGACAGGAGGACTACACATCCCAGCGTGCCCTGAAAGGCTGTGGTATTCATAGACAGGAGGACTACACATCCCAGCATGCCCTGAAAGGCTGTGGTATTCATAGACAGGAGGACTACACATCCCAGCGTGCCCTGAAAGGCTGTGGTATTCATAGACAGGAGGACTACACATCCCAGCGTGCCCTGAAAGGCTGTGGTATTCATAGACAGGAGGACTACACATCCCAGCATGTCCTGAGATGCTGCAGTATTCATAGACAGGAGGACTACACATCCCAGCGTGCCCTGAAAGGCTGTGGTATTCATAGACAGGAGGACTACACATCCCAGCGTGCCCTGAAAGGCTGTGGTATTCATAGACAGGAGGACTACACATCCCAGCATGTCCTGAGATGCTGCAGTATTCATAGACAGGAGGACTACACATCCCAGCATGCCCTGAAAGGCTGTGCTGTTTATAGACAGGAGGACTACACATCCCAGCGTGCCATAAAAGCCTGTGGTGTTCATAGACAGGGGGATTACACATCTCAGCGTGCCCTGAGAGCCTGTGGTGTCTACAGTCAGATGGGGACTACACATCCTAGTGTGCCCTGAGAAGCTGTGGTGTTCGTAGACTGGGGGACTACACATCTCAGCATGCCCTGAGAAGCTGTGGTGTTCATAAACAGGAGGATTACACATCCTAGTGTTCCCTTAGAGGCTGTGGTGTTCATAGACAGGGGGATTACACAGTCTATAGTGTTCGTAGACTGGGGGACTACACATCTCAGCATGCCCTGAGAGCCTGTGGTGTCTACAGTCAGATGGGGATTACACATCCTAGTGTGCCCTGAGAAGCTGTGGCGTTCATAGTCGTGCGGACTACACATCCCAGCATGGCCTGAGAGGTAGTGCCAGTTATAGAAAGGTGTACTAGACCTCCCAGCCTGCCCTGTGAGGCTGTGGTGTTCATAGACAGCGATGACTGGTGCACTTTTGGATCCCTGTGGAACTACAGATCCAAGCACAGTGCAAGGAGAACATCCTGAATTATGGTTCTAAATATCTCACGTTGTCGGCTGCTGAGGTAGAGCATGCTGAGAGTTGTAGTTTGTCAACAGGTTGGGAAACGCTGCTGTGGGTGATTTTATCACTTAATCGTCAGCCTTTGGGACTACTGATCCCAGCATACCTTGTCAACTGCTGAGGTAATCAAATGGTTTATCCAGAAATAGAACAGATTATTTCTTACAAAAACAGTGCCACGTCTGTCCTCAGGTTTTGTTTGGCATTACACTTTGCTCTTTTGACATGAAACTATTAAAGGGGTAGTCCCATGCATTTTGTTCAGAACGCTTGGATCGGACAGCTGCGATCGTGATGTCTTGGCCACGCCCCTCATTATGTCACACCACACCCCCTCCATTCATGTCTATGGGAGGGGGCGTGACAGTCGTCACGCCCCCTTCCATAGACATGAATGGAGGGGGTGTGGTGTGAGGTCGTGATCAAGGCCAACCACTCTATGCGTTCTGAACATGAGGGGGCACGGGAGTACCCCTTTAAGTTGTTGCAAAATGACAACTTCAGTCGTGCCCTGAAAGTCTGACTTTGTTGCTAAACTACAACTCCCATCATGTTCTGGCATTCCTCTCATCATACCCTAAGGGTATGTTCCCACTACGGATATGTCTGAATGTCCCCTCGAGGAATTCAGAGAGCGGAGTTTCAGCCTGGCGGCCGCGGTGGGACCGCGCGGCACTGCGGTATCACCATTGATGGCTGTGCAGTACTTGTGGACTTCCGCGCACAGAATGAACATGTTCTTTCTTTGCGCAGAACAATTTCGGTGGCGGAATTGTCAGCCGCTGAAATTCTGCTGTGTGAACGGGTCTCGCGGAGACCCATTCACACAGATGCTAACGTTCACTGTGCATAATTCCGTAGTGTGAACATACCCTAACGGCGACCTGCGGCCCTCTAGCTGTTTCAGAATGATGATAAATTTTACCGTACCCTGGTGCCCAGCCTTGTTGCAAAACTACAACTCCCATCATGCCATGTCAGCAAACTTCTGACTTAACAACTGTTGCAAAACTAGAACCGCCCCCATCTTTGACTTTTAGGGCCTGATGGGGGTTGGTTTTTTGCAACAATTGGAGAGCGGAAGGTAAGGAAACCCTACGGTATGCAACTATGCATGACACGGTGGAGGGAGACCCTGCACCAGGCATAACACAACTTTGCTCAGTGTTCCTTTATATGCCCGTGTTCACATTGCCGTTGTGCTCTGTCCCGTTCTGGGTCCGTTCTACACTTTTTTTTTGGCACCAAATGGCCCCAAAAAGTGGTTGGAGCACAACAGACCCCACTGGGTCCTGATGGACCCCTTTGACTTGAATGGGGTACATCGGAGATCCGGTAATTTACTACAGTGCATGCACAAATTTTTTTTTTCTGCTAAGCTCGATGGAATTGCCAACAGAGCTCCACATATCGGAGGCCTGATAGGAAGCCTAATTGATACCTTTAAAGGGGTACTCCCCTGGAAAACAATTTTTTTTTTTATCAACTGTGGCAGAAAGTTAAACAGATTTGTAAATTACTTCTATATGAAAATCTTAATCCTTCCAGTACTTATCAGCTGTTGTATACTACAGAGGAAATACTTTTCTTTTTGAATTTCCTTTCTGTCTGACCACAGTGCTCTCTGCTGACACCTCTGTCCATTTTGATGTTTACTATGGGGATTTAATCCTACTCTGGACAGTTCCTGACATGGACAGAGGTGTCAGCAGAGAGCACTGTGGTCAGACTGAATGGAAATTCAAAAAGAAAATAATTTCTCGTGAAGCATGCAGCAGCTAAGTACTGGAAGGATTAAGACTTTTTTAATAGAAGTAATTTACACATCTGTTTAACTTTCTGCCACCAGTTGATTTAAAAAAAAAAAAAAAAAAAAAAATTCCAGTAGAGTACCCCTTTTAAGGTTATGTTTACATGGCAATATTTCTGCACTTCCGCACAAATTGTGAAGCTTGAATGGAATTGTGGAATTCCAACAGAATTTCTGTGTTCTTAGAATCCAGAATTTCACCCAAATTCAAGCCCTTTTGGCTTCAATGGGTTTCTGTCATGAAATTCTGCAAAATATCAGACTGGTTCTCTCTCTCTCTGGAAGTTGTAGTTTTGCAACAGCTGGAGACACACTGGTTGGGAAATACTGCCTTAAAGGGGGACTCCGGTGGAAAACATTTTTTTTTATTTTTTTTTATCTACTGGTGCCAGAAAGTTAAACAGATTTGTAAATGACTTCTATCAAAAAATCTTTACCCTTCCAGTAAGTTTTAGCAGCTGTATGCTAGAGAAATTTCTTTCTTTTTGAATTTTTTTGTCTTGTCCACAGTGCTCTCTGCCGACACCTGATGTCCGTATCAGGAACTATCCAGAGCAGCATAGGTTTGCTATGGGGATTTTCTCCTGCTCTGGACAGTTCCTGATACAGACATCAGGTGTCAGCAGAGAGCACTGTGGACAAGACAAAAAAAAAATTCTAAAAGAAAAGAATTTCCTCTGTAGCATACAGCTGCTAAAAGTACTGGAAGGGTAAAGATTTTTTAATAGAAGTAATTTACAAATCTGTTTAACTTTCTGGCACCAGTTGATTTAAAAATAAATAAATAATTAAAACATGTTTTCCCCTTTAAATAACTGTTCAGCATATATTCATGATCAGATTATGAGTTTTTGTGCGCGGGGATAGCGACAGTTGTGTTACTGACACACACACACACACACACACACACGTGCCACCTTCATGCCATCCAGCACTGTCACACTCTATTGGTGCCAATGAGAGTCTCCACCTTCCCATGGCTTTTCCACTGGCTCTTTTTTTGGCCAGTTTCATAACGGGATCGGCACCCTGACTACAGATGTGGTGTCGCTGTGGCTGCTCTGCGCTCCCGTTAAGCTGCCATGTGTTTGACGCCCCGTGTGTGGGCTGAGTGCATGGAAGCGATTGCATTTGTTGGTAAACTTTGGCACAATAGCAGCCTATGATCCCTTGGCAGGAGCGGCGGCAGGCATTGTGTAATTATTAATATTCCGTCAAACACTCAGCTGCAGACACTGAACGGGGGGGGGGGGGGGGGGGGGGGGGGGGGGAGGGGAGATCTGCTTTTCGCTTTGTGCCAGGATTTCGCACGGTTTGTTGGGATATCGCAGCGCAGACTGTATGTCTCTATAAGATCTGGATTGTGGCTCCTGTCACAGCAGGACGCCTTTCGAGGACTAATCTCTAAGGGTACATTCCCACCTGGTGTATTTGCTGCTGTGTATTTTATTTCCCATTGAAGTCAATGGGTAGGAAAATACGCAGCAGCAAATACGCAGCAAAATACGCCAGGTGGGAACGTACCCTAAGAAGATACACGTTTATGATAAGAAGTTATTACCGCTGCTGCCGCCTATAGATTGGCGTAGCGCCGGTATGTGTAGAATAGTTTATAGGATCAGTGTAGGGACCTGTACATGAGGCCGGGGCTGTCAATGATTAACCCCCTGCTGATATATATATAGAGAGAGAGCAGGGAATGTCAGGGGGAATTTCACTATAATAATCAATTACCTGGTAGGACGGCCGTCTCTCTAGAGCCTGATAAGAAGCCTAATTGATACCTTAAAGGGGTACTCCCTGGAAAACTTTTTTTTTTTTTTTTTCAAATAAACTGGTGCCAGAAAGTTAAACAGATTTGTAAATTACTTCTATTAAAAAAATCTTTACCCTTCCAGTACTTTTTAGCAGCTGTATGCTACAGAGGAAATTCTTTTTTCTTTTTGAATTTCTTTTTTTGTCTTGTCCACAGTGCTCTCTGCTGACACCTGATGCCCGTATCGGGAACTGTCCAGAGCAGGAGAAAATCCCCATAGCAAACCTATGCTGCTCTGGACAGTTCCTGACACGGACAGAGGTGTCAGCAGAGAGCACGGTGGACAAGACAAAAAAGAAATTCAAAAAGCAAATGATTTCCTATGAAGCATACAGCTGCTAAAAAGTACTGGAAGGGTAAAGATTTTTTTAATAGAAGTCATTTACAAATCTGTTTAACTTTCTGGCACCAGTTGATTTAAAAAAAAAATTTAAATAAATAAATGTTTTCCACGGGAGTACCCCTTTAACCATACACATTTTTGCCCGGCTGGCTCCCTTAGACCAAATCCACCCTTCTTATGTTAAGTTTTCTACGGGAGTACCCCTTTAATAAATTAGAAAAGCTGAGCTTTCACTGGTTGCTATTGGCAAAGCCAGGAAGCCTAGTAGTCTAGCAGGGTGTCAGGCCCCAGTAGAGTCCAACAGGCGACTTTGGGCCCCGGTAAAGTTCGGCTGGCGGCGTCGGGCCCCAGTGTCTAACAGTCCAACAGAGTCTAATAGACAATATTGTCTAATAGAGTGCAATAGACAATCCAACATCTAATAGAGTGCAATAGACAACACAGAGTCCAACTGGATCCATTAAATAATATATTAAGTCCAATAGAATCCAATAAGATATTGTCTACTGAACTCTGTGGAAAAACAACGGCCCAGATTTATCAATCCGTCTAAGACAAAAACTGTCTGATTTCCCCCATAGCAACCAATCACAGCTCAGCTTTAATGGTACCTGAGTTTCAGACAATGAAAGCTGAGCTGTGATTGGTTGCTATGGGGGAAATCTGACAGTTTTTGTCTCAGACAGAATAATAAACACAGTGACCCGGATTTGTCCAGTCCAGTATACAATATCGTATTGGATTCTGTTGGACCCTATATTGTTTGTTGGATTCTGTTGGACCCTATATTGTTTGTTGGATTCTGTTGGACCCTATATTGTTTGTTGGACCCTATATTGTTTGTTGGACCCTATATTGTTTGTTGGATTCTGTTGGACCCTATATTGTTTGTTGGACCCTATATTGTTTGTTGGACCCTATATTGTTTGTTGGATTCTGTTGGACCCTATATTGTTTGTTGGACCCTATATTGTTTGTTGGACCCTATATTGTTTGTTGGATTCTGTTGGACCATATATTGTTTGTTGGATTCTGTTGGACCCTATATTGTTTGTTGGACCCTATATTGTTTGTTGGACCCTATATTGTTTGTTGGATTCTGTTGGACCATATATTGTTTGTTGGATTCTGTTGGACCCTATGTTTATTGGATTCTGTTGGACCCTATAATGTTTGTTGGATTCTGTTGGACCCTATATTGTTTGTTGGATTCTCTTGGACTCTATATATTGTTTGTTGGATTCTGTTGGACCCTATATTGTTTGTTGGACCCTATATTGTTTGTTGGACCCTATATTGTTTGTTGGATTCTGTTGGACCCTATATTGTTTGTTGGACCCTATATTGTTTGTTGGACCCTATATTGTTTGTTGGATTCTGTTGGACCATATATTGTTTGTTGGATTCTGTTGGACCCTATGTTTATTGGATTCTGTTGGACCCTATAATGTTTGTTGGATTCTGTTGGACCCTATATTGTTTGTTGGATTCTCTTGGACTCTATATATTGTTTGTTGGATTCTCTTGGACCCTATATTGTTTGTTGGATTCTGCTGGACCCTATATTGTTTGTTGGATTCTCTTGGACCCTATATTGTTTGTTGGACCCTATATTGTTTGTTGGACCCTATATTGTTTGTTGGACCCTATATTGTTTGTTGGATTCTGTTGGACCCTATAATGTTTGTTGGGCGCTATATTGTTTGTTGGATTCTGTTGGACCATATATTGTTTGTTGGATTCTGTTGGACCCTATAATGTTTGTTGGGCGCTGTATTGTTTGTTGGATTATGTTGGACCATATATTGTTTGTTGGATTCTGTTGGACCCTATGTTTATTGGATTCTGTTGGACCCTATAATGTTTGTTGGATTCTGTTGGACCCTATATTGTTTGTTGGATTCTCTTGGACTCTATATTGTTTGTTGGATTCTCTTGGACTCTATATTGTTTGTTGGATTCTCTTGGACCCTATATTGTTTGTTGGATTCTCTTGGACCCTATATTGTTCGTTGGATTCTCTTGGACCCTACATTGTTTGTTGGATTCTCTTGGACCCTATATTGTTTGTTGGATTCTGTTGGACCCTATATTGTTTGTTGGATTCTGTTGGACCCTATATTGTTTGTTGGATTCTGTTGGACCCTATATTGTTTGTTGGATTCTGTCGGACCCTATATTGTTTGTTGGATTCTGTCGGACCCTATATTGTTTGTTGGATTCTGTCGGACTCTATCTGGGCCAGCGTGTATAGAATGGAGAGATCCAGCAATAGATCACGGGGGCCTTTATGGGAATTCCTATTCTCTTCTCTATTTCCAATCTTTTTAATATACCTCTCTTCTACATCAGTCTTCTGTATATAACAGTCTGTATTCTGTGGATAGGATTTATTTTATCTTAGGGACTCTTTGTGGTTGGCGATGTCTTCTAGCAGGGCCGACCATCCTTCCCTATTCCTTCACCTGCTCTCCCAGCCTCCTCTATTGCTCATAGCCTCGTGCGTCTCCTCCAGTCCAGGGCGTTGGTGAAGAGATGTAGAGTCTGTGGGAGAGTTTATCCAACTCCTTCCTGTGTGGTCAGGACTCCGTGAATCTGACGGCCGCCTGCATTTTCCTATGATTGGATGGAGGGGGTAGGGCGACTTCATATTAGCAAAAAAGGGGGGGAAAGCGCGTTCTGCATTATCCTTTTTAATATGCCTATTGTCGGTGGAGAGAGGCACTTTCTTTAATGAGAATGATGGGAGCGGTGGACACTGGGATGCTGGGTGGACAAACCAGTTTACTTAACCAGTTCAGCCACAGGAATGAGCTGCTGTTTGCTTTTGCGCTGACATATTAAAGTATTCGTTTAATAGGGAACCTTCCATTGGACGACATGTGAAGATTTTAGGGCCTGTGTATAGAATGGCATATGTAATTAATATATAACAATGTTGCAGCATGTTTTATTATAAAACGTATAAAGTCAGTATAGCCAAGGACCAAAACATCACTCATCTTAATCCGTACATCTTCTGAAGGTCCTGCTTGTTCCGGAGCTTTATATGTAGAATATAATACATTTCTGCTACTTGGTATTTAAATACCTCGGCATTTTCAAGATCTCTGCTTGCTGCCACTTAACAAATCTAATTCCTCTCATATTAGAACGTTTGCTACAATTGTATACAGCAGTGGTCTTCAATAGAGATGAGCGAACTTACAGTAAATTCGATTTGTCACGAACTGCTCGGCTCGGCAGTTGATGACTTTTCCTGCATAAATTAGTTCAGCTTTCAGGTGTTCCGGTGGGCTGGAAAAGGTGGATACAGTCCTAGGAGACTCTTTCCTAGGAATGTATCCGCCTTTTCCAGCCCACGGAGCACCTGAAGGCTGAACTAATTTACGCAGGAAAAGTCATCAACTGCCGAGCCGAGAAGTTCGTGACGAATCGAATTTACTGTAAGTTCGCTCATCTCTAGTCTTCAACTTGCGTACCTCCCAGATGTTGCAAAACTACAACTCCCAGCAGATCCAGTGTAGAAAATTACTCCTCTCACAGAAGGTTATTTACACTGTATACCAAGGGTCTTCAACTTGCGAACCTCCAGATGTTGCAAAACTACAACTCCCAGCATGCCCGGACAGCCGTTGGCTGTCCGGGCATGCTGGGAGTTGTAGTTTTGCAACATCTGGAGGTCCGCAGGTTGGAGACCACTGGTATAAAGTGTAAATAACCTTCTGTGAGATGAGTACTTTGCTACACTGGATCTGTGTGCTATCAGGACAGACAAGTGCTGCTGTTCTAGACTGGACGCAACTGTAACAAACCCTCTGTTGTAAGGGTAATCATTCACAGATGAAAGACTGACTGATGCTGTGACTCAACATATGGACCAAGATGACAAATCCCATTTTATCCTGACAGCCGCAGACATTCCACAGCTTTGGGAATAGTAGTCTAATATGTATTGGGGGGCTTCCCCAGGTGCAGCTATACTGAAACTCACATCATGCACGAAACAGCTGCATGATGGGAGTTGTAGTTTATTGCCACAGCATGGGGAGCACTTGGTCTAATTTATATGAGGGGCCTCTCCTCCTGTTACAAAACTACAACTCCCAATATGCCCCATGGGGCATGATGTGCATTGTAGTTTTGAAACAGTTAGGGGATCACTTGGTCTACTACGTATGAGGGGTCTCTCCAGCTGTTACAAAACTACAACTCTCATTATGTCCTGACAGTCGGAGGAGTTTTGTAACAGCTGGGGAGCCACAGCTAAGGGAACACTGGTCTAATGTGTGTGTGGGGGGGGGGCCTCCTTATTTTCTCCCAATGGCAGATGTCGTAAGAAAGAAGTGTTGGGCATCAACTTGACCGATCTTATTGTTCTTACTGGACATGGGCCACTACCAGCCATGTCTATAGGGGGATGGGGAATATGGCAGCCACTTATCCCTTACTCCCTTTGGGCAGAGTGGGAGGAATAGCTGTCAGCCCGATGGGCTCTAAAATGTTTGACACTTGGTCCAGCAGCATCACAGACAATGAATGCATCGATGGCGCACATGCCCAACTTGCCAAATTTGAGTCCCCATTCTTGAGATCGTGGGGAAACACGGGGCGATCAGACACTTATGCTGTATCCTGTGGATAGGGGATAATTGTTTTAAGTTGGAATACCCCTTTAAAAAAGTATTTGGTCTATACAGGTTTTCTGTCTTTGCATATAAACATATTTTTTTCTTTCTCTATCCAAACTTGGAAGACTGTAAGGCTGGGTTCACATCACGTTTTCTCCCATACGGGAGCGCATACGGCAGGGGGGAGCAAAAACCTAGCGCTCCTGTATGCTTTCATATGTGCTCCCGTATGTAATTCCTTTCAATGAGTCGGCCGAAGTGAGACGTTTGCTCTGGTCGGCTCATTTTTGCGCCGTATGCGCTTTTACAACCGGACCTAAAACCGTGGTTTACCACACTTTTAGGTCCGGGGAAAAAGCGCATACAGCGCAAAAATGAGCCGACCAGACCAAACGTCTCACTCCGGCCGACTCATTGAAAGGAATTACATACGGGAGCACATACGAAATCATATGGGAGCGCAAGGTTTTAGCTCCCCCCTGCCGTATGCGCTCCCGTATGGGAGAAAACGTGATGTGAACCTAGCCTTACTTAGGCTGGGTTCACATCAAGTTTTTGCCATACTGGTTTCAATCAGTTTTTCTAAAGAAAACTGTATGGCAAAAAAACGGATGGAACAGTATGGGAAAAAGTTAACCGTATGTGTGTTTAAACTGTATGCTGTTTTTAAAAGTCCATACAGTTCCGTCCGTTTTTATTTTTTTTTAAAAACATAAGCTTTTGAAAATGTTCTCCATTTTTAATGGGAGGGGTGTTGGGTGGGGACTTAAGGATGCAAATGCGCTTGTGCAAAGTAAAGACCGTATACGGTTTCCCGTATGGAACCATATACATGTGCGTTTCCCATTGACGTCCATGTTAAAACAAAAAAAAAAAATTTACGCTCTTGCTGTACGGTATTTAAAGCGGAGACAAAACCGTGGTCAACCACGGTTTTGAGTAAGGGAGAAAACCGTATTGCAAGCAGACCGTACGCATCTGGGTGCATACGGTTTTCAATTTGTCTATGTATATGGTTTTCAATACGGTTCCATACGTTTTAAAAAATATACGGGAAACGTACTTGAAAAACGTGGTGTGAGCCCTCCCTTACTCAGAGACCAGCCTTCTAGTTTTCAGTAAGCATCGTAGAGCGTCTATCTCCAGGACACAGCCTTGGGAATTACATTACATTACAAAGCTTGTTAGGATTGATCTTCTCGTGACCACATACATGAATAAGATGCATAATTCAATGGATGTAAATCATCCCTCCGCAGGAGACCTAGAAACCAATCAGCTAATAGTAGGGTCCCATCACTAATGTGCAGCCGGGGGTAAGTGCATTGTATGTGCAATTTAGTGTAAAAATGCTGATTCCCTACATTGTAATACAGGTAAATCCTTTCTTATGGCAGCCAGAGAGCTGGATAAAGGATCTTCTGCACTGTCCATAGGGATTACATTTCATGGGAGGATGGGGCCAGGAATAAAGTGTCAGGAGCCTTCGGTATAGGGTTTCTTGAATGGGAAGCTGACCCGTGCTATTTTAATCTTAAATGTTGGACATTCCATACTTTAAATCAAGCTGTCATAAGTTCTGTCCAGGAAGCTAAGATACGAGGTTCTGTCTGGTGCCGTCCCGTGGAGCCGGTTCATTATTGGGAGCCGTCTGATATGTTCCTTTTTTTTTTTGCATTCTAAAATTGTATGTACACGAAACCTTGTAGGATCTCATGCACCCTTCAATGACTAATAGTACCAGTGATAACTCGGATTATTGCACTAAATTGCGTTAACCATGGCGCCTAATAATGCCAGTGCATACCTCCATGTGCCAGCCGGAGATCATTCTGGTCATAAGTGACTTACTTTTCCACACAGTGTTCAGTCCAAATCTGAGGCTTGTTTCACAGTGTTGCAAACTACATCCCATTGATTTCAATTAGAGATGAGCGAACTTACAGTAAATTCGATTCGTCACGAACTTCTCGGCTCGGCAGTTGATGGCTTTTCCTGCATAAATTAGTTCAGCTTTCCGGTGCTCCGGAGGGCTGGAAAAGGTGGATACAGTCCTAGAAGACTCTTTCCTAGGACTGTATCCACCTTTTCCAGCCCACCGGAGCACCTGAAAGCTGAACTAATTTACGCAGGAAAAGTCATCAACTGCCGAGCCGAGAAGTTCGTGACGAATCGAATTTACTGTACGTTCGCTCATCTCTAATTAAATGGGAAATATGGGCCACTGTATTGTAGACCTGGTACCTCAAATAAAGGCACTGAAAATATGCCTTTTGAAATACCTGTAAAATATGGCTATTTTAGAAGTCTTGAAATACTCATTTATGTATTTCTGATCCTAATTCACACTGGCCTAAGGTTGTATAAAATCCACCTTTTGTGTCGGGCTCAAGCTTCTGCCTTTCCTCCATACTTTATACCGCAGCCGTTCTTATTTAGATTTGCAGCTTCGTATAATAAGAGCTGTGTAGTTGGATATAGTCTAAAAATTTACGAATGGGTTTAAAAAATAAATAAATAAATAAATAAAATTAAAAATAAATAAAAACAGGGCAAACTACATAGCCTAGAACAGTTTGGCGCTCTGCTGGGTGCTGCTGAACCACTTTGTTCTGGACAGTGGAGTGTTTGATCAAGGACGGACTCTTAGAGTAATAGCAGTCAGGTTATTGCTCTGGGTATCGATTATCTGAGCGCTTCACTCTCCATTATTACTGAGGAGTCAGCAGAGAAGATATATCTGGACTGACGTGATGATAAATCTCCAGCCATTGTGTGGACGCTGCCTCCTCATGACGTGTACAACCCTCTGACTCACTGCAGCTCCCGTGGCGCCGGTCCTGTGCCCGCCGTGCCCTCTCATTTATTGCAGCGTTGCAGGACATGTGGTTTGAAAAGTGATTCAAACAGTACAGTGGTCCCTCAAGTTACAATATTAATCGGTTCCAGGTCGACCATTGTATGTTGAAACCATCGTATGTTGACACCAGAACTCTATGGAAACCTGGTAATTGGTTCTGAAGCCACCAAAATGTCATCCAAAAATAGGAATAAGTGAGGATTAAAGAAAAATAAGTAGATAACTAATATAGATAAAGTAAATCCTTACATATAAAAGTAAGAAAGATCTGCTGGAAGCTGTAATCCCTGTCTATGTCAGTGTTTCCCAAGCAGGGAGCCTCCAGCTGTTGCAAAACAACTCCCAGCATGCCCGGACAGCCAAAGGCTGTCCGGGCATGCTGGGAGTTGTAGTTTTGCAACAGCTGGGGCATCCGGCTCTGGAAACACTGGTCTATGTAGAGGACAGGAGCTTCTTCGGGGTCCTGTACAGTACAGTGTCCTAAAAAAGTAACATGGAGCCTCCCTCACCTGGTGTCCAAAGGAGCAGCTAACCCTGGTACAGGTAAAGAGTACAGAACATGTAATACCTCCCTGTACTGTAGGGGGCGCTACCAGACACCAGTCAGTGCATGCACTTCAGTAATACAGGTAAAGAGTACAGAATATGTAATACCTCCCTGTACTGTAGGGGGCGCTACCAGACACCAGTCAGTGCATGCACTTCAGTTATACAGGTAAAGAGTACAGAACATGTAATACCTCCTGTACTGTAGGGGGCGCTACCAGACACCAGTCAGTGCATGCACTTCAGTAATACAGGTAAAGAGTACAGAATATGTAATACCTCCCTGTACTGTAGGGGGCGCTACCAGACACCAGTCAGTGCATGCACTTCAGTAATACAGGTAAAGAGTACAGAATATGTAATACCTCCCTGTACTGTAGGGGGCGCTACCAGACACCAGTCAGTGCATGCACTTCAGTTATACAGGTAAAGAGTACAGAACATGTAATACCTCCTGTACTGTAGGGGGCGCTACCAGACACCAGTCAGTGCATGCACTTCAGTAATACAGGTAATGAGAACAGAACATGTAATACCTCCCTGTACTGTAGGAGGCGCTACTAGACACCAGTCAGTGCATACACTTCAATAATACAGGGGTTTTACCAGTGAATGCCCATTCTGATTGGTCGGTTCTTCCAGCCATTGACGGGTATCACAAATCTGGACTGTCTGTAGCATTGTATGTTGAGTCTGGTTTCAACTTACAATGGTCCAGAAAAGACCATTGTATGATGACACTATTGTATGTTGAGGCCATTGTAAGTTGAGGGATCACTGTACAGTGAATAAAAACCATGAGCAGTCCTCATGCCAATCTTACTAAACATAGCAATAAAAGTAATGTTTTATGTCCAAATCAGGGTTTAGACTATCTTAGTAAATGTTATTACTCGTCAAGCATTTGCACCAGTTTACGTTAGAGTATTTGTCACCAAACTAAACTTTTCATATATTGTTTCTTATGTAATTATAAGACACTTATGCTATTTACTTGCTGTTAAAATGCTCAACCTTTATGTATTTAGTGTGATTAAAAGACGTCCACAAGGTGACTCTGTTCTGTTCCCTGCCACAAGTTAAACAGTTAGTTTGGTCTCCTCCCGGCCTGGCAGGAGACCAAACTCAGGAAGTGCGTGTGTGCGGGGCATGGTGAGGCACAGCTCTCGCAAGCTTCAGTGACGTCGCTAAAAATGAAAGGATAATGTAGCTCAGCTCGCCAACCAATGTGAACAAGGTGTTAAGGGGCACGAACGGTATTTCCAGATGCTGGAGCTCGGACTGAGCGGGCCGCCTCCCATAACGTGCAACTTGAACAAAGGGAAAAGTTGTCCAGCTCCCAAATGTGGAGTAATAGTTAAAACTTGACTTTTAATTCATCCAAATTAAAAACATGGATCAAAAACTATAAAGTGCACTAAAAAAAACACGCCGACGTGTTTCGAGCTATAACAAGCTTAGTCATGGCCATGACTAAGAGCTTGTTATAGCTAGAAACCTGTTGGTGTGTTGTTTTTTAATACACCAGTATTTATAGTTTTTGTTCCATTTTTTTAATTTGGATGAATTAAAAGTCAAGTTTTAACCCTTTGGCCACATTTGGGAGCTGGAAAACTTTTCCTTTCTTTCAGTGACGACGCGCCTGCTGGGGAACACCCACTTTCTCCTGCTGGGAGCTCACACGATGTGAGCAAGGGGGAAAGGTATGATATGGAGCTTTTTAAAGCTTGAAAAAAAAATGTTCAAGGGCAGGAGGGGTGTTAGGAGTAGTTAGGGAATATAATCTGAGATATGGTTTGGTGACAGGTACTCTTTTTAAAGGTTTTGTCCACTTGGAGGAGAACCTGTTTTTATGCACCCTGCAATGGGGAGCTAGAAGGCTAAGGACATCCTGATCTTGTCCTTGAACAGATAATGTTGTTGCAGTGTAGCACGGCTTTTGTTGGCATCGGGGGCACGTTATCCGCCCCAGCTGGGGTTGTCAGTCTCCAGTGAGCTCACCGCAGGACACTGTTTCCCATCCAGTATGCCACCATCTGTTGGAAAACTACAACTCCCAGCATGCCCGGACAGCCTTTGGCTGTCCGGGCATGCTGGGAGTTGTAGTTTTGCACAAGCTGGAATTTACACTGGTTCAACTCCCAGCATGCCTTTGACTGTTTGGGTATGCTGGGAGTTGTTGTTTTGCAATAGCTGGAGGCACACTGGTTCTACTCCCAGCATGCCTCTTGGCTGCCTGGGCATGCTGGGAGCTATAGTTTTTGCTTTCAGATTACTACACTAGTCCTTGTAAATTGTTGGCATCGGAGGAATGTTATCCACCCGAGCTCACCTCAGGACGCTGTTTCCCATCCAGTATGCCACCAGCCGTTGCAAAACTACAACTCCCAGCATGCCTGGACAGACTTCAGCTGTATGGTCATGCTGGGAGTTGTAGTTTTGCACGAGCTGGAATTACACTGGTTCAATTCCTAGCATGCATTTTGTGGTCCGTACATGCTTGGAGCTGAAGTTTTGCAACAGCTGGAGGCACCTTTTTGGATAACTATTTTCTGTGTGAAAGAAAGAAGCACTAGGTCAAGACAGGCCTTCAAGATTTCTCATTACTGTCATTGAATGGAATCAATCATAAAAATATGGGGGAGGGGGGGGGAGATTTATCGAAACCTGTCCAGGGTAAAAGTTGCTGAGTTGTCCATAGCAACCAATCAGATCGCTGCTTTCATTTTTCAAGGGCCTTTTTGAAAATGAAAGAAGCGATCTGATTGGTGGCTATGGACAACTCAGCAACTTTTCCTCTGGACAGGTTTTGATAAATCTCCTCCCATGGTGGTTTGATAGCACAAGGTATATAAGGAAATAAAAAAAAATATATAAAAAAATTATTTTTATTTTTTTATAATTACATAAAGCCCATTTATCATTGAGGCTTGGTACCAGTGAGACATATCAAACGTGTATCAGATGACAGGATCATAGGTCAGATCAAAATATTCCCTACAGGGACTTGTCTTGCCAAGTTGTGCTGGGCAGCTATAGTGTTGGCACTTGGCACCTGGCACGAGAGCCGGTATCCTGGTACAAGGGATTGCAGATCTTATCTCCAGCTCCGCAGCCAAATAGTTTGTCATCTGTATCCAATGTAGTGTTCCTCCAGCATTCAGCTTTGTATCTTTTATAGAAGCCTATCTTTTAGGACAGTGGTCTCCAACCTGCGGCCCTCCAGATGTTGCAAAACTACAACTCCCAGCATGCTGGGAGTTGTAGTTTTGCAACAATCTGGAGGGCCGCAGGTTGGAGACCACTGTTCTAGGATAAACCTGAACAGTGTATTATTTTGTTGCAATTTTTTTTAGTCTGTGGATATAACACAAATATACTCAGGTTTCTCAGTTGAGTCCACTGTGGCACCATAAGGCTGCATGCACACCATGTTTTTGCTATACAGTTCCCATATACGGTTTCAAGCAGGGCTGTGGAGTCGGTAGATAAATGTTCCGACTCCACTTTTTTTTTTTACTTCCGACTCCTCTGTATTAATATGCGAATGTATTTATAAACACTTACAGTTGAATCCCAGAAGCTGTTCCACCAAGTTCTTCTAAACTCTTCTAGCAGAGAGAGGTAGTTGGGCAGAAGCTGCTGCCTTTTCCTTTTTGTGTGCTGATCTGCTGCTGAAGATAGGGCAGTGGGAGGATCCAGGAAGGGGCATTTATTATAAAACATGATTTCCCTAGTAGAATCCCATAGTCATGTTTAAAGTTTAAGCTAACAAAACAACTAATTTTTAATAGCATTAGCTGAATGACAGCAGTTTTTCCAATGGTTTGCAGCTTCAGTCTTGAATTATTGACCCTCCATTCCCTTCACTTATACAAGTGTCTCTAGTCCTGCAAAAAACATATTTACTTAATCCCTTATCAGTGAGAGGCTAGGTTACCCATGGGTTCCCTATAACAGCAGATCACAACACTATGGAAAGTATAAGTATTGTGCGTTGCGTGCCATATAGTGAAGCACATGAAAAGCTTCTTCACGGTCACTTAACGTGTTTGTTTTGCGGTTACGTGGGGCACTGCATGCATTGGTCTTTATTCTTACAGTAGAGAAGTCATTAATTATAACTTTTGTGAATTGGGACATTTAAACTTGCTTTTTTTTTTTTTTTATTCCAATCTAAATTTAGTAGGAGTCGGTGCATTGTTTGCCGACTCAGACTCCAGGTACCCAAAATTTCGTCCGACTCAGACTCCACAGCCCTGGTTTCAAGTTAAAAACCATACAGAACCGTATAGAAAACCGTATGCAGTGACCCAACATTGTAAACCGTATGTCAAACGCATCATCCGGTTTAGTCCGTTTGCCATCTTATACGGTTTTGTCCGTTTTTTTTTAATTTATTTTTTTTACCCGTATCCAAAACCGTAGTCTACCACGTTTTTTGGCCCGGGTGAAAAGTCGTATTAAACTGTATACGTTTTTTTTTTTTTTTTTTTTTATATTACATGGGAGTCAATGGGAACCATATGTTCGTACAGTTCCATCCTGTTTCCACCATACGATTTTTGACTTTGCACAGTTTTTTTTAATTGGAATTTCAAAGTGAAACTTTATTCAAAATGGAATGAAAAGTTAAAAACGTATATATGTTTTTTTCTTAAAAAAAACTGATGCAAACAGACATCGTTTTTCAAACATTATACGGTTTTTAACCATATACAGGTTGAAATTTGTACACACGTTTTGATACAGTTTAGTCAGGTTTTGAGGAATCCGTTTTTCATCAATAATCTGATATGGGAACTGTATTGCAAAAACGTACGCATGTACCCTAAGGTTGTTCCCCAGCACAGTGGACGGCTTGTATAGTGCTTGAAGCTGAAAACTGAAGGGCAGCGGTTACATTTATAGGATAGCATTATTATGGACTGTTTCTGTAGGATGGAGAGTAATGTGCACTGACCCCTCTCTGTTGGATATGGGGGACTGGACGTTCCTGGCGAGGGTGTCATAGTCCACCTGCCTACAGCTAGTCATTGATAGTACATTAGTAATGCACCAGAAAACTCTTTGGAAAATGCCCTTTGGGGCAATGTTTACACAGTTATTTCCGAGCAAAATTTGGCAGGAATATGCCGATCTGAAATTTTTACTGCTGCAGAGTCCCATTGATTTCAGTGGGATTCTGCTGCAATGTGCACGTGGCAGTATTTCTGTTTCTGCTACGTAAATCCTGATTTTCAGCATACGCAGACACATTGAACTTGCTCAGCAGCAGATTTGTTTCAGCAGATTTGGTTAGGAAATACATTGCCATCTATGCAGATGGAGCATTTCCATGGGATCCTAGTTCTGCCGAATCATATGGATATGCAGAATGTCCACTCGTATTTTCCGGCGGACATTCCGCGCATTTTCGGCCACACATGCTGTATTTTGCCGTGTGTTTGCTGCTGCATACCTTCCTACCCATTGAAATCAATGGGTAGCCAAATCAGCTGCAGAAAACGCTCAGCAAAATAGGCACGTGTGACCCTACACTAAGGGTGCATTCACATGGGCGTATTTGTCAGCAGATCCGCAAGTGCTGCCCTCTTTGTGCCTGCTAATAGTGGCAATCCACCACTACCAGCAGACACACTGTGAAGTGCGAGTCGCAGTGTATCCGCACATCGCGGTCGCTCCCCTGGCTCCCTGAGCTACACAGAGAGCGGCCGTAATGTGTGCGAGTACACTGCAGGGTAACTCGCACATCACAGTGTGTCTGGTAGTAGCGATGGATTGCCGCAATCAGCAGGCACAAAGAGGGCAGCACTTTAGGAGGTTTGTCTGGGGTGTGTGTGACGGAGGTTTGTCTGGGGTGTGTGTGACGGAGGTTTGTCTGGGGTGTGTGTGACGGAGGTTTATCTGATCGCTGATGATGTCCTAATATGGACACCGTACAGCTGTGCCCTCTCATTTATTGCAGCGTTGTAGGACATGTGGTTTAAAAAGTGACTCAAACAGTACAGTAAATGAAAACCCATGAGCAGTCCTCATGCCAATCTTACTAAACATAGCAATACAAGTAATGTTTTATGTCCAAATCAAGGTTTAGACTATCTTAGTAAATGTTATTACTCGTAAAACATTGGCACCAGTTTACATGTAGTTTTATGTAATTATAAGACACTTTGCTATTTAATTGCTGTTACAATGCTTAACCCTTATATGTTTTTTCAATGTGATTGAAAAAACGGCCACAAGGTGGCTCTGTTCTGTTCCCTGCCGCAAGTCAGACAGTTAGTTTGGTCTCCTCCTGGCCTGGCAGGAGACCAAACTCAGGAAGTGCGTGCGTGCGGGGCATGGTGAGGCACAGCTCCTCCAGGCTTCAGTGACGTCGCAAAAAATGAAAGGATAACATAGCTCAGCTCGCCAACCAATGTGAACAAGGTGTTAAGGGACACCAACAGTATGTCCAAATGCTGGAGCTCGGACTGAGCGGGCCGCCTCCGCCTCCCAAAACGTGCAACGTTGTCCAGCTCCCAAATGTGGAGGAATGATTAAAACCTGACTTTTAATTTATCCAAATTTAAAAACATGGAACAAAAACTATAAAGGTCTGAAGACGTGAACCTGGGACTCTGCGGGAAACACTGTAACTAACCTGTTAGCTGTGAGCGCAGGACTAGGTGTTTTGAGGTGCGGTATTGTGTTGTTGCGTGCACTATAGTTTGCATGTACAATGCTTCCTATGTGATTTTCTAAAGGCCTTACCCCTGTCTATATGCTTGTGGATGCCATAGAAGGGTCTCTATAGGCCAGTGCTTCCCAACCAGGGTGCCTCCAGCTGTTGCAAAACTACAACTCCCAGCATGCCCGGACAGCCTTTGGCTGTCCGGGCATGCTGGGAGTTGTAGTTTTGCAACAGCTGGAGGCACCCTGGTTGGGAAGCACTGCTATAGGCCATAGTGCATATTTTAAATGTAACACTGTTTGCCCTGCAGTGGACGCCAGTGGCTTTTAGAGACGTTTTTTTTTTTTGTTCATTTCACACATGTACGCTACTAGTTTCCAACATATAGAGAATTGTGCCGCCAGCTTTCTCTTGTTTAGTATTGCGCCAAATCCACTTATATCAGGGAATTTGGTACAAATGCAAAATGGAGCCATACTCAAGAATGGAAGATTAGGAGCACAATTCTGCTTTTTGTGAAGGTACCCAATAGGTTTGATGAATAGTATCACTTTATCTAATGTGGCCCGTCTGTAGTGCCAGGGCAGGGGCCCATCAGTGGAGCCAGCAAAGGTTGTTAATGACTCTAAAAATACTAGAACACTCTCTCATATTTTACCTACATTAATATTGTAATTGGAAATTATGGTTTTCGGTCATCCACAACCTAATAAGATGTATCACCTCTGCAGGAAAGTGGCCTAGTATGAGTCTTCTTTAAAATGTACCTGTCATCAACAAAAAAAAAATTATATACTGTAGAAAATAACATTATATGAATATTTGTAATATACATTGTAGGGATCGACTGATATCGATTTTTTATTTTTTTTTATTTTTAAAGGGCCGATACAGATAATCTACGACCTTTCAGGCCGATAGCCGATAATTTATACCGATATTCCGGTATAAGCCCCGCTTGTCCTCCGGTGCACAGAGGCCCGCTTGTCCTCCGGTGCACAGAGGCCCGCTTGTCCTCCGGTGCACAGAGGCCCGCTTGTCCTGCCCTCACTTCCTGTATTTGGACTCCTCATAGAGACACACAGACAATAGCTGCAGGGACAAAAATATACACACTTTTTAACCAATCTATATTAAATATTCATGTAATGGTATTATCTACATTATATAAAAAGTTTTTGTTGACAACATGTACACTTTTTAAAGTTGTTTTGACCCCCCCCCCCCCCCCCCCCAACATTACATCATAGGGTTCTCCAAAAACTCCCACCCAGCCTGGAGCCCAGCAACAAGGTGGCATGTGTGCCCAGTGTTTACACAGTGACTGCATGCTTCAGCTCCTGCTCATCCTGCTGCCTATGGCTCCCCATGATATACCGCCATCCTCTGCAGCCACATTCCTCCTGTGCTATACATAGCTCAGCCTGTTCTCCTCTCTCTGGTTCAGTGACACAGGGAATGAGTAAATCGCTCCATTCTCTCCGCTGCTGGAAAGCCTGAGTTTGGACAAAGATCACAAGGCAGATTCTCACGTCCCCATTTCTCATCCGTGACCGCGAGGCGTGGGCAGATCGTAAAAAGGAATCCTATATGAGAGCATTACTATGGCGGATGGGATGTGACCATTATAATCATAAGTAAAAGTTATTTAGAGTCTATGTTGTAGAAAAGTAATGTTCTGGGATTACACATGGAGTTTTTGTCAAGCCCCCCCCCCCCCCCCCCCCATGCCAAAAAAAATTAAAAAAAAGTCATACTTGCCGCATTGCTTTTTTTGGTGGGCAAAAAAAACATTGTGGGCTGGGAGTCAATAGGAAATCAAGAAACTCCAGACGCCCATAGCTTTTTAATTTTTTTTTATTTGGGTGTGTTTTTTTTTTTTTTTTTACCCTTTCGTGGTAGTTATAAAGGGGTACACCGTTGGAAAACATATATAATGCAATGTGAGGGAAGGGCCGGCACTGTGAATAGGACTCCAGGTCCAGGTGGGTGCTCTGCTACTTGGGATGGGACCCTGTATCCCTTGAAGAAGAAGCAGCACTCCAGACTAGCTTCAAAAGCTGTGACTTATTCCCCCATCATGTGGATGGTGCTACGTTTCGGTCTCCACAATGAGACCTTTCTCAAGCCCTGGGGTATTTTTTTTTTCATGAAATGTTGGCATTTTTTCCTTCCATAGATTTTTATAGGTAAAAAAAAAAAAAAAAGACACAAAAATCAATGTATACATAGAGAGGCACGTTCCCTCTCCAATTCTTCAATAAAAATCCTTTAGTCATGTGATGAAAGAATCACATGATTTGAAAAAACGAAAATGCCCAAACTAATGTACATTATTTTTGGAAACAAACTGACCTTCCAGATATATTTATACATTTTATTTTTTTAATATTTTGTGCTTTTAATTTTGGACCGAACCGCTTTTATAATGTGGGATTGCGGGAGAATTACTATAGACATGAAGCCACTTTATACGTTTGTATGGTGGGTTAGACATGGAAGAAAGATGGCGGACAGCATTGTCCTTCCTGTTTATGTAGATGTCAGTATCTGAGCTCCGCACGTTCCGGATGACGTAACTTCACACACAGAGGATTGATACTCTATTTTCCACTCTTTTTTTGCCTGTAGAACTGTTGCATAATGCAGCGCGTGCCGGAGTCCCGCTTTATACTTTCAGTGTTATTATGTATGACGCGGAGTTAGTTAATGTTTCTCCTACTGTCTGTGGCTTTTGGGTCAGGGGTTCATTGTCATTTCTGAACCCTGACCCCTTGTCAGATATGTTGTTACTTCTGCAAAAAAGAATATTCCACGTTGTGCATTCCGATACAAGATCATGACTGTAGCCCATTGCGCTAAAGCAAGTGTTTCTAAATCGGGGTGCCTCCAGCTGTTGCTAAACTACAACTCCCAGTATGTCTTGGCATACTGGGAGTTGTAGTTTTGCAACAGCTGTGCATTGGTTTGACTCACAGCATGCATTTTGCAATCTTAGCATGCTGGGAGTTGTAGTGGTGCAACAGCTATCAGGGTCAGGGGTGTAAGTTATTGAGGCAGAAAGAAAACATGGTACAAATAGACATGATGTGCGGTATTGAGCAATGTATTGAGCAAGGTATTGTGGGTATGATGCTTGGTATATGTGGTGTGAGTATAATATCCGGTATTTCTGCTAGGAGTATAATACATGGTGTAGGAGTATAATATATGGTATATTGGTGTGAGAATAATATCTGGAAAATGTGCTGAGTATATTACATGTCATATTGGTGTGAGCTTATTAGTCTGCCACCATTATACCTTGCTTTCCTAAATATATATATATAATATATATATATATATATATATATATATATATATATATCCTTTTTTTTGCTATATATATATATATATATATATATATATATATATATATATATACATTATTTTTATCATTATTATTATTATTTAAAAAAAAATATATATATATTTTTTATATATATATATATATATATATATATATATATATATATATATACTAATTATTATTTAATATTATTATTAATAAAAAAAATATACACGCACACTTTTATATAATGTGTTTTTATTTTTTATTTTTTTGGGGGGTGGGGGGGTACACTTAATTGAAAAAGTACATCTTGGCTGACCCCATCTTTATCCTTGAGCGTTTTTCCCCTCTCTCTGTATTTGTGGAGGCGTTGTGAAACGCTCGGCACAATGATCCGCTGTCTGACTTTATTTGCAGATTATGTCATATATGGCTTAAATGTCACTTGTAAATGTCCGAGCTTGGGGCAGACTACCATAGAAGGATGAAGAATGCTCCATTACACGTCCTGTCCAGAAGCTCGCTCTTCTCTCCAACACTTTCTCTCATCAGGTCACATTTCATTGTAAGATGCTCTTTATCACAAGATCACTAGGCCATTGTTATGGGGGCACCTCGAGAAAATCCTGCCCGCACCTTCTAATATTTCTTAGAACATTCTATGGACTTGTGTTCCTAGAACATTAGTTTCCTGACATTACTCTAGTTCAGTGGTCTCCAATCTGTGGACCTCCAGCTGTTGCAAAACTACAACTCCCAGCATGCCCGGACAGCCAACGGCTGTCCGGGTATGCTGGGAGTAGTAGTTTTGCAGCAGCTTGAGGTCTACAGATTGGAGACCACTGCCTTAGTGCATTGAACCACTTTAAAGGTGACTTTAAAGGGATTGTCCACCCAAGACAACTCTCAATTATGAAGCAATTTATTGCCATGGGACTGGGTGCCTGAACCCACGTGATCAGCTGGTATTGTAAGGACATCATGGCACCTCTGTGGTTAGCACTGGAGACCTGGATTCACACCTAAAACATATGACATATGGAAAAGGATTATCCTGATCTCCCCTAAAGGGAATCTGCCACCTGGCTAGGCTCTATTCATCTATTGATTCCAAGGTTCTTCTTAGGACTCCTCAAATAACCTTTTTAATCCCACCTATTAAGGTGCCAGGTAATAGTATGTCTTGTGCATCCTTTGTTGGTATGTTTTGTAGATGGGTTTTCCCATGAAGGACACTTAACGCTCTATTGACAGCATGAGAGATGAAAGTCTTATTGGTGGAGGTCCAACCTCTTGGCCCTACACCCATCACCAGAATGCAGTTCCTATGTCACCTAGTTTTAATGGGGTAGCAGCAAAATGTCCGACTGCTGATCCATTCAATCTGGGGGGACGTGTTCTTGTCATCAGTAGGGGGCATGTTTTCCAGTTCTCATTTGAAGCTTTTGTGATGGGTTCCCTTTTAAAGTGTATCTTTCATTTGAAATAAAAATCCTGGCTTGTACCTTCAGCCATTGCCTGGGTGTGTAGACAAAATGTGTGGGTGTACGGGCAGGGCTCTGTGCACTGAGGACAAGCGGGGCTCTGTGCGCTGAGGACAAGCGGGGCTCTGTGCGCTGAGGACAAGCGGGGCTCTGTGCGCTGAGGACAAGCGGGGCTCTGTGCGCTGAGGACAAGCGGGGCTCTGTGCGCTGAGGACAAGCGGGGCTCTGTGCGCTGAGGACAAGCGGGGCTCTGTGCGCTGAGGACAAGCGGGGCTCTGTGCACTGAGGACAAGCGGGGCTCTGTGCGCTGAGGACAAGCGGGGCTCTGTGCACTGAGGACAAGCGGGGCTCTGTGCGCTGAGGACAAGCGGGGCTCTGTGCGCTGAGGACAAGCGGGGCTCTGTGCGCTGAGGACAAGCGGGGCTCTGTGCGCTGAGGACAAGCGGGGCTCTGTGCGCTGAGGACAAGCGGGGCTCTGTGCGCTGAGGACAAGCGGGGCTCTGTGCGCTGAGGACAAGCGGGGCTCTGTGCGCTGAGGACAAGCGGGGCTCTGTGCGCTGAGGACAAGCGGGGCTCTGTGCGCTGAGGACAAGCGGGGCTCTGTGCGCTGAGGACAAGCGGGGCTCTGTGCGCTGAGGACAAGCGGGGGCTCTGTGCGCCGAGGACAAGCGGGGCTCTGTGCGCCGAGGACAAGCGGGGGCTCTGTGCGCCGAGGACAAGCGGGGGCTCTGTGCGCCGAGGACAAGCGGGGCTCTGTGCGCCGAGGACAAGCGGGGGCCCTGTGCGCCGAGGACAAGCGGGGGCCCTGTGCGCCGAGGACCTCATTCGCTATTTTCGGCTTTCCTATAGAGATATATGGAGGGGCGTGGCGGCCCCCATTTCGGGCAGGGGTTGCGACGCTGCATTCCAGGGGAGAGCTGGGGCCCTGTAGAGGAGAATGCTGGGGGGACGCTCCCCCCCCCCCCCCCCCCAAATCTAAAACTTATCCTTTAATCAATCTAGATATAGACTTCACCTTTAATCAATGTATATTACAAATATACATGTAAAGGTGGTATCTACATTGTATAAAACCTTTTTGTAAACAGGCACACTTTAGGAGTAATACTAGAAAAGTGTAAAATCGAGATCCCACATAGGAAGGGCTGAGGATCCTTTTGGCAATGGAGATGATTGATGAAACTCTTTGCCCTTTTCTCATCCGGATGATGTCATATAATGAGCAGATGCCTTCCTAAATATGGGTTGTTCATGAATATTTATAGGTGCCCAGAAGGTGTCTCTTACTGTATATGTGGGTGTAAAAAAAAAAAGCTGAAAATAGAACAGATGCAAATCCAAGGTGATAGGTTGTCTGCGCTGGTTAACTCCTTAATGCGCAGAGCTGGAGATTTTACCTTATGGTAAGATTACATGGGATGAATGTGCTGTAGATGATATTTTTTCTACGTGTTTGCTATATTCCACAGCAGAATACAGTGCGAGGCACGCGGAGGACATTACAACATATCTGGTCCACATGCTGAACGCCGGGGACATCACTTGGCCCTTGTCCATGGCCCATGTGGCTTAACTTAAACCGGCAGCCGATCAGCCATACGGGCCATGGACACTTAGGGTACGTCCACACTGTGTTCCTACCTGTTGACTTTTTTTTTTTTTTCAACTGGTGCCAGAAAGTTAAACAGATTAGTAAATTACTTCTATTAAAAAATCTTAATCCTTCTAGTACTTATTAGCTGCTGAATACTACAAAGGGAATTATTTTCTTTTTGGAGCTCTCTACTGACATCTCTGTCCATTTTCGGAACTGTCCAGAGCAGAATATGTTTTCTATGGGGATTTTCTCCTACTCTTG
Source organism: Hyla sarda (assembly GCF_029499605.1). Taxonomy (NCBI): domain Eukaryota; kingdom Metazoa; phylum Chordata; class Amphibia; order Anura; family Hylidae; genus Hyla; species Hyla sarda. Next base: position 14,185,026 of record NC_079199.1, read on the forward strand.
ACAGTTCTTAAAATGGACAGAGATGTCAGCAGAGAGCTCTGTGCTCCAAAAAGAAAATAATTCCCTCTGTAGTATTCAGCAGCTAATAAGTTCTGGAAGGATTAAGATTTTTTTTTTTTATAGAAGTAATTTACAAATCTGTTTTAACTTTTTGGCACCAGTTGATTTAAAAAAAAAAAAAGTTTTCCACCGGAGTACCCCTTTAAAGTGAATGGGCAATTTATTTCTGTAGAATTTACTGCAGAATTTCCATGCAGAAATTCACCCTTGTTAACATAGCCTTAATAAATTCACTTCTACGGCTCAACAGTCGCCCTTGGTGACTCCTTTTAAGACGTATCCGATATTTTAAGCGGTCTCATAACAAGGGCTATTGCACTTTTGAAAAAGAACATATATGTTCAGAAAGACTCTGTTCAGCCATAGAGGTAAACTGGGACCGCGGCTCCCATTAACAGTATACGGCAGCATCACTTTTTTGGCAGGATGACAACTTATAGGATTAACTGGTGCAGGAATGCAGTGTGTACGTACCCTTTAAGGGGTAGTCCGTTGGAAAACATCTGGTGCCAAAAAGTTAATCAGATTTGTAAATTACTTCTATTAAAAAATCTTTACCCTTTCAGTACTTTTTAGCAGCTGTATAGTACAGAGAAAATTATTTTCTTTTTGAATTTCTTCTTTGTCTTGTCCACAGTGCTCTCTGCTGACACCTGATGTCCGTATCAGGAACTGTCCAGAGCAGGAGAAAATTCTCATAGCAAACCTATGCGGCTCTGGACCGTTTCTGACACGGACAGAGGTGTCAGCAGAGAGCACTGTGGACAAGACAAAGAATTTCCTCTGTAGCATACAGCTGCTAATAAGTACTGTAAGGATAAAGATTTTTTTAATAGAAGTAATTTACAAATCTGTTTAACTTTCTGGCACCAGTTCATTTAAAAAAAAAAGTTTTCCACCAGAATACCGCTTTAAGAACAGTGACCGGGGTCCCGCGACACACCCAGAAACTGCCGCCTACCAACTAATGTGTATCTTTTTGGTTTTAGATTTTACTAACTATTGGTTTGTCTTACTGGTTAATGTTATAAACTGTGCAAGGTGCAGATCTGAGATACATTGTTACTTGCAGGTTGCGTTGGGAGTAATTACAGAAAAACGCATCGGAATACACAGTAACAAGGTGTTATACATCAGAACAGTGTAGAATACCCTTTTGTCTGGATGGTTTGCGCTGTTAAATAAAATTTTATGCTGTCACTTTTACTCTTTATAACTTTAGTAGTCGACGAAACAAACCCTGAAACAACAAAGTTTCAGGATGACAATGAACTGCACTATGGAGAAGGAACATGAGGGTGTATTGTGCAGCCTGGACATGAAGGGGAATGCAATGCTGTCACCATAGGGATAGTCCTGATACTAAATAATAGGTTTCTTTTATTTGGAATCCTGAATAGTACTAGGCTACAGAAGAGTCAACAGATTTTCCTTTTGAAGTTCGTCCCCCACAATGAGGCCCCTCGTGCGCTGGTTTAACCGTCTCCACTCAGGAAGTCAGACTGAAGCTGTTTACTTTGAGCACCACACATATACAGCTTGTATCTATTATACCTTCTGCAGGCGGCTCGAGGGTCACACAGCCCCCCCCCCCCCCCCCCCCCTACATGACCACGTCTCCTTTTTAATGAAAAAAACTACTGGTGACCCCTCTAAGTAGCCTGAAGTGAGTGGAGCAGGAGCAGAAACCAGGCCACATGTTCCCTCAAAGAAGGCAGCATCTCCATCTAATGCATTTGTCTCCAAACTGTAGATCTCCAGCTGTTGCAAAACTACAACTCCCAGCCTGCCCGGACAGCCGTTGGCTGTCCGGGCATGCTGGGAGTTGTAGTTTTGCAACATAAGAATGTCCACAGTTTGGAGACCATTGACCTAATGGTGTATAAATACATGTGTACAGTTAACTATGAATCATTGTAACATTAGAGGGAAGAGTAAATCCACAAAACGTGGCAGGTGTACTATGCAGAGGGGTTCTTTCTCCCTGTCTCTACCTCCTTTTCCTTTACTGTCTTTGGCTGTGTTCAAACTCAGATTTTTGGGAATGTATTTTGAGGCTTAAAACATCGGTTTTATGCCAAAAAAAAAGTTTGTGTTACAATGGAAATGAAAATACTCAGTTCACGTGTATTGTTATTTATTATGTGTGTGTGTGTATGTATGTGTATATATATATATATATATATATATATATATATATATATATATATATATATATATATATAATTATTATTATTAAAATATATAAAATAAAAAATGTTGTGGTACATTTTGGACATAATACGGCCCTTTACATGCAAAAAAAAAAAAAATTTTTTTTTGCAAATACTTTTCAAAACACATGAAATTTTAAAGCAGAAACTTTTGCATAAAACAACAAAAAGAAAACTTTAAAAAACTAAACACAAATATGTTTAAAGAGACCCCAAAAAGCCAAGAATATATAGCTTAATGATGTGAGGCTCATTTTGCATGTATAACAAGTGTAGTCGGGAAAAACCTGTATAAATGAGTGACGTTTGACGTTTATTTCAGCTTATTTGTATGGGTATTTGGTGTGTGTGTGTGTGTGTGTTTTATTTATTTATTTTTTAAATGCTAAATTCGGTGAAAGCATTGAAGGCGTAATACACATTTTTCCATGCTAAAAAATGTGGTGAAAAGAATACAAAATATAAACGAAAGTGCATATTTTCCATGGAAATAGTCAGGATGTGGTTTTAAGGCGTATTACAGTGCGTGTGTATTTTAATAGGCACAGACACTTTATAAGCAAAAAAAGAAACATTTTGTTTGTGTTGTCCACTGCTTGTTAGATGCAGCCAAGAAAAGCGCTCTGCTGTGCGCTTCGCTCCCCAGCCCGTTGGCGTTACTGTCTCGCTGCTGGAGACCATCTCCTGCAATAAGACTGAGATTGCAGTGAGCTGGGGAGAGAAGCACTCATCCGGTCACTTTAAATCATCGGTGAGGGTCTGAACACCCAGACCCTGACCTATGAAAACTTTTGGCTTGTCTCTAGGACAGCGCTCTCAAAACTGTGGCCCTCCAGATGTTGCAAAACTACAATTCCCAGCATGCCCGGACAGCCAACGGCTGTCCGGGCATGCTGGGAATTGTAGTTTTGCAACATCTGGAGGACCACCGTTTGGAGACAACTGCCCTAAAAGCTACTGAAATACAAAAGTTGCTAATTCTTTTGCAGGAAAATGTGTGCGTTTTTCCGCTGTTGGAAAAAAAAAAAAAAAAAAAAAGCTGGAGGTGGCTTAGTGGGAAGGGGGCTGTCTGGGCATGCTGGGAGTTGTAGTTTTGCAACATCTGGAGGACCACAGTTTTGAGACCACTGTACTAGGACATGTCATTATTTTTTTTTTTCTTCCAACGTGGATCCTTATTCCGCCAAATGAATGAACATGTTTATTCTTTCGGCGGAATCTAATCAGAAATGCCCATTATCGATGGGACTTTGAGTTCACACAGCAGAATTTCAGTGCGGGATTCCACCAAAATTGAAAGCAGTTGTGTTCAATGAGATTCCGCCGTCCCAATCACACAGCGGAATTTCTGCAGCGAAACTTCAGCATTCCGTAAAACTGAAAGTCCTGTCTTTACATTTTTGCAGAATGAACTCAGTGGGGCTTGGAATTTCGGCTGAATTCTGCAAAAATCCCGCTGCAGGCTTTGCAGACAAGAATTTGAGCAGAATTGCAGAATTCCGCCATGTGAGCATAGCCTTAGGCCAGGTTCACACGGCCGAATTTCTGCATGAAAATTCAGCATGAACTTATAGCCAATTTACTTCAATGAAATTCCTTGGGCAGAAATTCTGTTGTGTGAATGGGACAGCGGAATCCCATTAAAGTGTATTGGCTCTAAATTCATGCAAAATGCAGTGCAGAAATTCTGCCGTGTGAATGCAGCCTTAGGGTACGTTCACACGCGCAGATTTTTTTAGTGGGTTTTCCGCTGCGTATTTGAAAGTGGGCGGGCTCTTCTCGGCTGTCCGCAGCCAATTTTCCGCAGCGGAATGTACACTGCGGAAAATCCGCCGCAAGCCCCATTGAAGTAAGTAGGGACTGTGGCGGATTTTCCGCTGCGTAAATTCCACCGCGAAAAATCTGCTGCAGACAGCCGAGAAGATCACGCCCCCTTTCAAATACGCAACGGAAAACCTGCTAAAAAATCTGCGCGGGTGAAAGTACCCTTAGGCTGCATATCCAGGATTAGAAAACCAGAACTGTTTTTTTATCTTTTTTTTTTTTTTCTTTTTTTCAAAAGCAGTGCCGTTTTGCAGCTAATTTCCATTAAAGGGGTATTCCAGGCAAAAACTTGTTTTTTATATATATATATATATATATATATATATATATATATATATATCAACTGGCTCCGGAAAGTTAAACAGATTTGTAAATTACTTCTATTAAAAAATCTTAATCCTTCCAATAGTTATTAGCTTCTGAAGTTTTCTGTCTAACTGCTCAATGATGATGTCACTTCCCGGGAGCTGTGCATGATGGGAGAATATCCCCATAGGAACTGCACAGCTCCAGGGACGTGAGTCATCATAGAGCAGTTAGACAGGAAGCAACAACTCCACTTCAGAAGCTGATAACTATTGGAAGGATTAAGATTTTTTAATCAAAGTAAGTTACAAATCTGTTTAACTTTCCGGAGCCAGTTGATATATAAAAAAAAGTTTTGGCCTGGAATACCCCTTTAAATTCAATGGAACTGAGTTGTAATACCACACACAACCTGGGGACAGGAGAGGTGCTGTTTAGAATAAATCATCTGTTTCTCTATTCCCCTTTCATTTCTGCTTAAAATTTTGCAAAAAAATTAATCAGGATTCCAGGTTGTGCAGATCCACTGATAATGCGTGGGCCTTTAGGGGTGCAGTTTATCATAGGGTTTGCAGTCAAGGCCCGAGTGAAAATAAGAGGCAGAATGGATCTGGTGCACTGTAAACTATGCAGCATGGGTTTTATACCATGCAATGTATTCTGGTGTGGCCGGAAAATCTACTTGACTGCATATTCTGAAATCTTCTCATAGTAATAACACTTACCAGCTGAGGGAGGAATGCAGAAGAACAGGAAATTGGATTCTAAAATTTAAATAATATTTGGAGTGTGCCTTTAAAAAAATAAAATAAAATTGTATTTTACCTGAGAAGGAAACAAAACCAAAAAATATAGTGTAACCCCCTTTTTTTTTTTTTGCCTGTGCCTTTAAAAAATAAATAAAAATAAATTTATAATAATAATTAAAAAATAAAAGGAACATAACCATAAAAGATAGTGTATCCCCTGTATCTATAGGGCTGGGTATGTTATGCAGTATTCCCCAGCACTTGGCTCTCCAGCTGTTGCAAAACATTCATTCCTATCAGAGCATGAAGAGAGTTGTAGTTTTGCAGCAGCTGGAGAAACACTCATTGGGGATCACTGATCTAAGACACAAGCTGCAGGCTTTCATGGCATGATGAGAGTTGTAGTTTAGCAGCAGCTTGAGAGCCACAGGTTGATGAGCACTTATGAAAGGATTAGCTGCAGGCCTTTTAAGGCATGATGGGAGTTGTAGTTTTGCAAGAGCTAGAGAGCCACAGGTTGAGGAAACATTGATGTAAAGAATGCTTATTCTTGATACATGTCTTTTCCATCTTGTCTAAATACAATGTTGTTTTATAGAACAGTGTTTTCCAAACAGTGTACCTCCACCTGTTTCAAAACTACAACTCCCAGCATGCCCGGAAAAACTACTGGTGACCCCACTAAGTAGCCTAAAGTTAGTGAAGCAGAAATCAGGCCTTGTGTTCCCTCAAAGAAGGCAGCATCTCCATCTAATTCATTTGTCTCCATACTGTAGATCTCCAGCTGTTGCTAAACTACAACTCCCAGCGTGTCCGGAAAAACTACTGGTGACCCCTCTAAGTAGCCTAAAGTTAGTGGAGCAGAAATCAGGCCTTGTGTTCCCTCAAAGAAGGCAGCATCTCCATCTAATGCATTTGTCTCCAAATTGTAGATCTCAAGCTGTTGCTGGCTGTCCGGGCACGCTGGTAGTTGTAGTTTTGCAACAGCTGGAGGCACACTGGTTGAGAAACACTGCTATAGAGTAGGCATGTAGAAGAGTTGAAGTTATTTGCTCTGTAGAAGAGATGGCCACGCTTTCTTGTGCTCTATAGAATCCTGGTTCCCAACCTTTGGCTCTCATATACAGAACCACAACTCCCAGCATGTGAGTAGGACGGTGACCCCACAACGACGCATTGCAGAGGCCGCCGTCCTGCATTAGCGCCGATCAATCGAAGGATCCTTTTGCCAAAGTTAATTTACTAATGGGATTTGCAGAAAGCGCTGAGTGAATAATAGGCGAGCCAGATAGATGAGACCAGCTATAATACATGCGGGAGACAAAAAGTATAGATAATGGGATGAGATGGAAAATACGGGAATTTTTTTTTTTTTGGGTGATAAAAGCCGAATGATCTAAGAGCTGTATGGTGTAAAATAAATTATAAGGAGGCTAAGAGAGGTAGTTGGCTTACCGACATGTAAAAGCAGGGCAAGATGGGAGCAAGTGATTTTAATGCTGAATGATTTGAGGGGGGGGGGGGATCGGCTGCAGATCAAGGAGAAAACCACCTCTGTCTCATTAGATCTTCTGCTGTACAGGGCTGAGATTCCACTATTTCTTTATAATAGGAACTTCATTGTGGAAGGAATTTTGCATTGCCTTAAAGGGGTACTCTGGTGGATAACTAGTATTATTATTATTATTATATTTTATTTTTTTATTTTATTTTTTTCTTCAAATCAACTGGTTCCAGAAAGTTAAACAAGATTTTTTATTTGAAGTAATTTACAAATCTAACTTCCTGTGGAGCATACAGCAGCTGATAAGTACTGGAAGGATTGTGTAGTTCTTTCCACAGTGTTCTCTGCTGAAACCTCTGTCCGTGTCAGGAACTGTCCAGAGCAGGAGCAAATCCCCATAGCAAATCTCTCCTGCTCTGGACAGTTCCTGACTTGGTCAGAGGTGGCAGCAGAGAGCAATGCGGTCAGACTGGAAAGAACTAAACAACTTCCTCTGGAGAATACAGCAGCTTATAAGTACTGGAAGGATTAACATTTTTTAATAGAAGTAATTTTGCAAATCTGTTTAACTTTCTGGCCCCAGATGGTTTTGAAAAAATATTATTTTACACCAGAGTACCCCTTTAGTGCAACGTGTGGCTCCCCAGCTGTCACAAAACTATAGTTCACATCATGCTGGCATGATGGGAGTTGTAGTTTTGCAACTGCCGAGGAGCCACAGGTTTGTCATAGGTGTTTTCCAACCAGGGTGCCTCCAGCTGTTGCAAAACAACTCCCAGCATGCAAAGGATAAGGGATAATATGTTAGATCGTGGGGGTGCCGTCGCTGGGGACCCCTACAGTCTCCGGGCCAGCAACGGCGACATCCGGAACACGTAAGCTTGCAGCTTCCGCATTTGTGACGTCATGTCACGCCCCTCCATTCATGTCTATGGAAGGGGGTGTGTCCTTTGGATAAGGGATGAGATGTTTTCAACGGAGTAGCCCTTTAAATGGCTACTTCAGAAAGGACTTACAGACAGACATTAGTCTCCCCCTCATCCCCTGGACTTGGCATAGGGCAGTATTTCCCATCCAGGGTGCCTCCAGCTGTTGCAAAACTACAACTCCCAGCATGCCCGGACAGCCAAAGGCTGTCCAATCATGCTGAGAGTTGTAGTTTTGCAACAGCTGGAGGTACCCTGGTTGGAAACACTGACTTTAAAGGGATATTCCAGGAAAAAAACTTTTATTTTTATATCAACTGGGTCCAGAAGGTTAAACAGATTTGTAAATTACTTTTAAAAAAAATCTTAATCCTTTCAATATTTATCAGCTGCTGAAGTTGAGTTGTTTTCTGTCTGGCAACAGTGCTCTCTGCTTGTCTCTGGAACTGCACAGAGTAGAAGAGATTTGCTTCTAAACTGGGCAGTTCCCGAGACAGGTGTCATCAGAGAGCACTTAGACAGAAAAGAACAACTCAACTTCAGAAGCTTATAAGTACTGAAAGGATGAATATTTTTTAATAGAAGTAATTTACAAATCTGTTTAACTTTCTGGAGCCAGTTGATATAAAAAAAAAAAATAAAAAAAAATCCTGGATAACCCCCTTTTTAAGGTGGCAGAAAGTTAAACATATTTGTACATTACTTCTATAAAAAAAATCTTAATCCTTCCTGTACTTATTAGCTGCTGAATACTACAGAGGAAATTCTTTTCTTTTTGGAATGCTCTCTGATGACCTCACGAGCACAGTTCTCTCTGCTGACGTTATTATAATAATAATAACGCTTTATTTATTGTTGTCCTTAGTGGGATTTGAACCTAAGTCCCCAACACTGCAAGGCAGCAGTGCTAACCACTGAGCCACCATGCTGCCCTTAGCATACATCTGCTATGCATCTGCTATGCATGGTTGCTAAAATGGACAGAGATGTCAGCAGAGAGCACTGTGTTCGTGATGTCATCAGTGTTCCAAAAAGAAAGGAATTTCCTCTGTAGCATTCAGCAGCTAATAAGTACTGGAAGGATTAAGATTGTTTAATAGAAGTAATTTACAAATATGTTTAACTTTCTGCCACCAGTTGGTTTTAAAAGAAAAAAGGTTTTCACCGGAGTACCCCTTTAAGTGAATTGGATGCCATAGTTATCAAACAGAAAGCCCAGATGGAGTTGGAGTTTTGCAACAGCTGGGTTGCAAGGCTTATATATTAGAAGAGAAATGGTCATATCCATTAGCCTGACCCTGTCTGTAACTGTAGTAAAAACCTCCATTCTTTACACTGTAGATTTTATCCAGAGAACTGTAAAATGTCATATTAAAAATTTTTGGTTCCGCATGACATTGTTCGAAGACCAAAAACCGCCCGGATTTGGCCCATTTGCTCAGGCTGCAGATTGACTTGCCATTATTGGCTTTAGTAGGTCATCCCGTAATTGGACGCAGCGTCCTGAATCACAGAGAGCAGATGAGATTTCCTCTTATCCCTGTGTTACTAAATGTGCCAGCCCTGATACTGGGATAGTGATGCCGGGTGTCATCTGCAGGGAGATGCATTTAGCTGATATCCTGCTCGTGTATTCTGTCTGTTTTGCACGGTGTCCTGAATATCCGCTCTTCTTCTGTTACAGATGACAGCGCCTCAGCCTCCAGCAGTATGGAGGTGACGGATCGCATTGCATCACTGGAGCAGCGGGTGCAGATCCAAGAGGATGAGATACAGCTGCTGAAGTCCGCCCTGGCTGACGTGGTGAGGCGGCTCAACGTCTCCGAGGAACAGCACGCTCTGCAGAACCGGAAAGGACCCACCAAAGGTGCGTGGTATTGACTCTGTTCACATCATCGCCAAACCTTTCACAACATGGCGTGCAGGGACAAATTACGCAGAAATGGCGAAAGTCGTAAAAGAAGCATTTACCATATTTACTGCAGATTCATACAGAGAAAAAATGCATATTATACCGAAATGACAGCTAGGGCTGCACCGCAACATTGGTCCATTTTTTAAGTTGTGGTGAAATTGCGCCATTACCATGACCTGCAGCAAACCCAATAGAGAAATTTTTGACTCAAGAATTCAACTCTGATCGAATGTAACAAGCCCAGTGCTAAGGTTTTTTATTTTTATTTTTTTCTATAAAAATTTTTTTTTCTTTCCATAATACAAAAACCACATGATATATCATAATATAATCTTAAAGGGGTACTCCGCTGCTCAGCGTTTGAAACAAACTGTTCAGGACGCTGGAGACAGAAGCTTGTGACGTCTTTGCCACGCCCCCTCATGATGTGAAACCCCGCCCCCTCAATGCAAGTATATAGGAGGGGGCGTGACAGCCGTCACGCCCCCTCCCATAGTCTTGCATTGAGGGGGGCGGGACGTGATGTCATGAGGGGGTGGGGCTATGATGTCACAAGCTCCCGCCACCAGCTCCAGCATTCAGAGCAGTTTGTTTAATTTGCATGATGTCACGCCCCGCCCCCTCAATGCAAGTCTATGGGAGGGGGGGCGTGACAGCCCCCTCCCATAGACTTGCATTGAAGGGGCGGGATGTGACGTCTTGAGGGGGTGGGGCTATGACGTCACAAGCTCCCGACTCAGACACCTGTGGCAGTTCCTCATTGTTTTCAATACGGTTTGCTGTCAGTGAATGAAAACTTTCACAGGCATGCCCAATGGACACAGGTACAGGGCTTGTTACAAGACTTCGTTCTGATACAATGTGGCAAGCCCTACTGCTCTAAAACTTGACCTTTTTGTCACGCAACCCCTAACACAAACAGCTCGAAACGCGTTTGTGTAGGTCTTTGGTCAATAAACCAGTTTATATTATCATCCTCTTGCATAATTGCTGCAGGTTACTTCAAGTGGATCGCGCCTGAGAACCCGGTTTCTTCACCCTACTGTCCTTGCATTGCCATTTCATAGCTGACTATTGACTTGAATGGTCACATGTTATACTACGTGTATGGGAGAGGGGCTCCAACCTCACAGCACCAAGCAGTCCTCCTCCTGTTAGGCTGCATGCACACCATGTTTTTGCAATACAGTTCCCATATACGGTTTCAAGTTAAAAACTGTACGGAACCCTATAGAAAACCGTATGCATTGACTTAACATTGTAAACCGTATGTCTAACGCATCTTCCGGTTTAGTCCATTTTGCGTCTTATGCGGTTTTGTGCGGTTTTTACCCATTCGCAAAACCGTAGTCTACCACGTTTTTTGGTCCGGGTGAAAAACTGTATTAAACCGTATAAGTTTTATTTTTTTTTTAACATGGGAGTCAATGGAAACCGTACAGAACCGTATGTGCGTACGGATCCATACGGTTTTCACCATACGGTTTTTGACTTTGCACATTTTTCTTGGAATTTCAATCAAACAAGTGAAACTTTATTCATAATGGAGTGAAAAGTTAAAAACATATACATTTTTTTTCTTAAAAAACAGATGCAACCGGACATTATTTTTCACACCGTATACAGTTTTTAACCATATACAGGTTGAAATTTGTACTCACGTTTTGATCCAGTTTAGTCCGGTTTTGAGGAATCAGTTTTTCATCAAAAACCTGTTACATGAACTGTATTGCAAAAACGTGGTGTACATGCAGCCGTACTCTCTTTGAGGTCCACTGTGAGTGCGACATTTATAGCAATCCGGTATTTCCTGGCATCCGCCATTTACATGAGCCTTTCACTTGCTTTGTTCTCCTTCCAACCTTATCCCATCAGTGAAATGCTTTTTCCTTTATCGTCTACAAAACTTAAAACCGTCAGTCTCCCTGAAGATGTGATTCCGCAGCTGCTGTTACATTGCCTGGAGCTCCTGGTTATTGAGGATCCCCTCCACCCCCTGTTTTCTACCATTTTATTTCTCTGGGTTCTTTTTGACACTTTTTTTTAAGTGCAAAAACTTAATTTTCTTATCAGGAAGGGGGAAAAAACAAGTTAGCTGCAGCTGATGCGATCTGCTCACTAAGAGCCGATATGAGGCGCATACGATCTGGAGAGGATAGGGGCCTAGCAATTTATTGGTTACATTGAAGAAATCCCATGATGAACTTGCCTTCAAAGAGCCGGGTAATACATTGGTTTTATGAGCCTCTTTCTTTGTCCGGTGTAATTGAAGGTTTCCAGAGGCGGCTGCAGGAATCATAGCAGGATGGAAGGAGCAGACGGAGACTTTACAAGAGGCTTGAATGGCTTGTAAATCCTTATGTGGGCCAGGAGTCTATAGATGAAGTCTCTCCGGCTCTCATTAAAGTAGCACTCTCTCTAACTTGTGACTCTAAATCTGTTGCAAAACTTACAACTCCCAGAATGCGCTTGTCGTGGTATGCTGGGGGATGTAGTTTTAATTCTTAACCTTTTGGGACTAGTGATACCAGTATGCATTGTCTGCTGCAGAGGTAGTTACTCATCACTGGGTGCTACGTATAACCTACTGGGATTTGTAGTTCTGCTGCACCCAGTCCCCTGTACTGTGGTTGTAAGTTTGCAGCACCTACCAGCTCTTTAAGGCAGCGATCTCATGCCTGCCACATCAGCTAAAACAGGTTAGCACAAGGCGTACACAAGGATCTCTACATTATTCTTTAATAATAGCCTATGCTGCACTATATAAGCACTACTATAAAGGACCAGACATTGAAAATATAGGAGGCATTAATGAGGAATTGATCTATATTGCTTACTGTTTCCCATATCACAATAGAGGAAGAAGGGTGTGCGACCTTATATCCTACCCTCTGTAAAATGAACCCATCCCCCTTTTTAAACCCCCAGATCAAAGTATACATAAGAGGTCAGATCCTGACAGACATTGCAGCTCTGCAGGTTCAGGTAAGGAAATTACCCTGTGTGAGGAATAAATACAATAATCTGGATTGTGGCCTGTGCCGTTTAACCATATTTGCTTTATGTATTTGGTATCTGCTTTGGTTAATTCTTAAAGAAATACAGAAATTATATGGGTGCGCTGTAATCCCTTGTGGTCCTAGAGGATCATTGGCTCCCCTCTAAGCACAGATCACCACCACTTAAAGGGGTACTCTGGTGGAAAACATATAATATATAATATTTTTTTATCAACTGGTGCCAGAAAGTTAAACAGATTTGTAAATTACATCTATTAAAAAATCTTTACCCTTCCAGTACTTTTTAGCAGCTGTATGCTACAGAGGAAATTCTTGTCTTTTTTTAATTTCTTTTTTGTCTTGTCCACAGTGCTCTCTGCTGACACCTGATGCCCGTATCAGGAACTGTCCAGAGCAGGAGAAAATCCCCATAGCAAACCTATACTGCTCTGGACAGTTCCTGACACGGACAGAGGTGTCAGCAGAGAGGACTCTGGTCAAGACAAAAAAGAAATTCAAAGAGAAAAGAAGCAGAAAGCCACTAAAAAGTACTGGAAGGGTAAAGTTTTTTTTTAATAGGTGTCATTTACAAATCTGTTTAACTTTATGGCACCAGTTGATTTAAAAAAAAAAATAAAAATAAAAAAAAGTTTTCCACCGGAGTACCCCTTTTAAAGGGGTATTCCAGGCCAAAACTTTTTTTATATATCAACTGGCTCCGGAAAGTTAAACAGATTTGTAAATTAGTTCTAATAAAAATCTTAATCCTTCAAATAGTTATTAGCTTCTGAAGTTGAGTTGTTGTTTTCTGTATAACTGCTCTCTGATGACTCACGTCCCGGGGGCTGTGCAGTTCCTATGGGGATATTCTCCCATCATGCACAGCTCCCGGGACGTGACATCATCATTGAGCAGTTAGACAGAAAACTTCATAAGCTAATAACTATTGGAAGGATTAAGATTTTTTAATAGAAGTAATTTACAAATCTGTTTTAACTTTCCGGAGCCAGTTGAGATATATATATATATAAAAAAAAGTTTTTGCCTGGAATACCCCTTTAAGATAGTTCTCAAAGCAGAACTTTTGTCTGAGGCAGTGTTTCTCAACCAGGGTGCCTCCAACTCTTGCAAATTACAACTCGCAGCATGCCCGGACAGCCGAAGGCTGTCCGAGCATGCTGGGAGTTGTAGTTTTGCAACAGCTGGAGGCACCTGGTTGAGAAAGAGTTATACCTGTTTCTGGGAAAGCTGGGTGAAAGCCAATATGGCCACCCTGCAGATATGTGACTTGCTGTTCACTGGTACGGAATTTCCGCAGCAGATGAAACATCTGCTGCACAAATTCCGCTTAGTGCACAGAGCAGCAGATTCAACGCAGAATATTCTGCTCAGAAATTCCGCCACGTCAACCTGTCCTAAGGCTACATGTTTACACGGCAGAATGTCCGCATGGAAACTCTTCGTGCGGACATTCTGCAAACTGCAATAACATGCCGGCACTAGGACCGCACGGGAACGTGCCGTCTCATAGACGGCAATGCATTCCGTGCAGAGTCCGCAGAAAGAATGGACTTGTTCATTCTTTCTACTGACACAGCAATTGGAATTAACGTGCCGGAAACCCTGCCGTATGCACAGCGCAGCAGAATGCGGAAGCTGCGCAATGCAAAATTCTGTGCGGCAATTCTGCTGTGTGAACATAGCCTAAGGGTGTATTTACACGTACAGCATCTTTTTACATATTTGATGCTTAGTATTTGGCGTGAATAGACCCTAAGAGTTCTTTTCTTCTATCCAGAAAGCCCCTGTCATAGTGGGCAGAGCAGTGTGGCATCTTGCATGGCATAGTATAGACTGGCTCGGAGGGTTTGCTGTGCATTCTGTGGGTGGTTGTATTAGATATTGAGATGTAACCCTGCAGAGGACTTATCTGTCTTTTATACAGCATCCGGGTCTGGGAAAGAAAAGCAGAAAGGTAATAGTGCGAGAACTGCGTCCTCCATTGCGATGCCTTGTAATTGTGTAATCTGTGCTAGGAGTGAAGAGGACTCATGGCCAGAGGTCACAGGGTCACCCACATGTTTAATGTTTTGCTAATGCTCTAATACAGTTGTCTTCAACCTGTGGCGTTCCAGCTGTTACAAAACTACAACTCCCAGCATGCTCGGACAGCCTTCGGCTGTCCGAGCATGCTGGGAGTTGTAGTTTTGCAACAGCTGGAGGAACACTGGTTGAAGGCCACTACTCTAATCTGTTGTGATCCATCATCCAGCAATGTTCACACTGGTCAGATATCTAGATGGAGATCTTTTCATGTCTCTAATATATAGTGGTCCCTCAAGTTACAATATTAATTGGTTCCAGGACGACCATTGTATGTTGAGACCATGACTCTATGGAAACCTGGTAATTGGTTCTGAAGCCACCAAAATGTCATCCAAAAATAGGAAAAAGTGAGGATTAAAGAAAATTAGTAGATAACTAATATAGATAAAGCAAATCCTTCCATATAAAAGTAAGAAAGATCTGCTGGAAGCTGTAATCACTGTCTATGTAGAGGACAGGAGCTTCTTCAGGGTCCTGTACAGTACACAGTGTCCTAAAAAAGTACCATGGAGCCACCCTCACCTGGTGTCCAAAGGACAGCTGGCACAGGTAAAGAGTACAGAACATGTAATACCTCTCTGTACTGTAGGGGGCGCTACCAGACATCTTTCAGTGCATACACTTCAGTATTACAGGTAAAGAGTACAGAACATGTAATACCTCTCTGTACTGTAGGGGGCACTACCAGACACCAGTCAGTGCATACACTTCAGTAATACAGATAAAGAATACAGAACATGTAATATCTCCCTGTACTGTAGGGGGTGCTACCAGACACCAGTCAGTGCATGCACTTCAATAATACAGGTAAAGAGTACAGAAGATGTAATACCTCCCTGTACTGTAGGGGGCGCTACCAGACACCAGTCAGTGCATACACTTCAGTAATACAGATAAAGAATACAGAACATGTAATATCTCCCTGTACTGTAGGGGGTGCTACCAGACACCAGTCAGTGCATGCACTTCAATAATACAGGTAAAGAGTACAGAAGAGGTAATACCTCCCTGTACTGTAGGGGGCGCTACCAGACAGGAACTCATTGCAAGCACTTCAGTAATACAGGGGATTTACCAGTGAATGCCCATTCTGATTGGTCGGTTCTTTCAGCCATTGACAGGTATCACAGATCAGGACTGTCTGTACATTGTATGTTGAGTCTGGTTTCAAGTTACAACGGTCCAGAAAAGACCATTGTATGTTGAAACTATTGTATTTTGAGGCCATTGTAAGTTGAGGAATCGCTGTATATTGCTTATAGTGCAACTGTGCAAAAGGCCTGCTGGATATATCCAACCTGTCGCTTGCACAGTTGCACTATAAGCAATTTTCTTATCCTTTATTTTACTCCATCGTTTTATGGCAGTGTTTTCCAAACAGTGTGGCACCAGCTGTTGCAAATCTACAACTCTGTTTCCTGTCTGAACAAGAATATTTGGGCTGGAAAAAAAGAAAAAATCCTTTCTTTGCAGATTTTTTTTCAGATAGTATAAAAAGTAAATACCGTAAACCACTTTATGGTCAGTCCAGTTGCTGCAAGTCTCATGTAACCAGTAAGATTTATTCTGTGATGCCCCGATCCTCCTAGGTCTTCATTCTGCTTATTGTCGGCACCACCAGTGTGAACATGGCCGCATCTTCCTTCATCACAGTTTTTACATTTTACCACTAAATTGCATTTTTAACATTAATTTTTAATAACCGATTGGGCTTGGTTGGGGGAGGGAGAGTTGGAAACCATGAAATGATTTAGTAAATAATTTTTATTTTTATTCTTACAGCTAGACCCCTGGTCCAGGCGTTACCGCTGAGAAACACTGTTAACAGTGACACCATCTTACCAAAGAAACCGAGCAGTTCTCTCCCATCACCTTCCGGGAACAGGAAAGATATTGTTCCACTAGGATCCAAAAGGTAAAGCTGGGGTTCACGTCTATCCTGTGATCCTGCATGGTAGCAGACACACGGGCGGTGTGTGTATATAATATATATGTGTGTATATAATAGTAGTGTGTGTGTGTGTATGTGTGTATATACCGTATTTTTCGCCGTATAAGACGAACACTTTTTCTTCCCCAAAATTGGGGGGGAAAAAGTCGGTGCGTCTTATACGGCGAATACACCACTATCGCGGCGGTCCCTGCGGCCATCAACGGCCGGGACCCGCGGCTAATACAGGACATCACCGATCGCGGTGATGCCCTGTATTAACCCTTCAGACGCGGCGATCAAAGCTGACCGCCGCGCTTGAAGGGAAAGTGACACTAACCCGGCTGTTCAGTCGGGCTGTTCGGGACCGCCGTGATTTCACCGCGGCGGTTCCGAACAGCCCGACTGAATAGCCGGGTTAGTGCTTACAGGACACCGGGAGGGACCTTACCTGCCTCCTCGGTGTCTTCTCCGTTCAGGGATCCCCTGTATGGCCGGCGCTCACCTTCCTCGTCATCACGTCGTCACGTACGTGCGTCGGTGTGCGTGATGACGGCGACGGAGAGCGAGGATACCCGGCCGGCAGCAGAGACGTTCTGGAGCGACGGGGACACGGCGACAGCGATGGAGCGACATCCAGGGCAGCGGTGACGGGTCCGGAGCGGCGGGGACACGTGAGTATTACCTCCTATGCAGTGGTCTTCAACCTGCGGACCTCCAGATGTTGCAAAACTACAACTCCCAGCATGCCCGGACAGCCGTTGGCTGTCCGGGCATGCTGGGAGTTGTAGTTTTGTAACATCTGGAGGTCCGCAGGTTGAAGACCACTATTGGGTTCAATATCTTTAATTTTTTAGATTTTGCACCTAAAAATAGGGTGCGTCTTATACGCCGGTGCGTCCTATAGGACGAAAAATACGGTATATATGTGTGTGTATGTGTGTGTGTGTGTGTATCTGAGTGCTGCTGTTTCGTTTTACTGACTATATATACCTACGATGGCCCCGACATACGATAATTCAAACATACGATGGTCTCTCAGAGGCAGCATCAACAGACGATGCTTTTGTATGTCGGGGCCATCGCATAAACTGCTATCCGGCAGCGCAGACTGCTTCAGCTGCTGCCGGATTGCCGTTTAAGGTGCCCCGTGTGGTCCGGTGGGTGTCACTCACCTGTACCGGCGTTCTGGACCGTTCTCTTCGGGATCCCCTGCATCACCGGCGCGCTCTATCCACCTCATCAGGATCATGCCCAGGCGTTGTAGGGAGGTCATATGGGCACGTGGAGGCCACACACACTACTGAGCCTCATTGGGACTTGTATTAAGGACATTACATAAAGTTGGATCGGCCTGTAGTGCGGTTTTCCACTGTGATTTTGAGTGTGACTCCATATCCAGACCTCCAGGGGTTGATACATTTGATTTCCATTGATAATTTTTGTGTGATTTTTGTTGTCAGCGCATTCAACTATGTAAAGACGAAAGTATTTCATACAATTAGTTCATTTAGATCTAGGATGTGTTATCTTAGTGTGTGTGTGTATATATATATATATATATATATATATATATATATATATATATATATATATATAATATATCAGGCCTTTGATTGTCATCTCTTCCACAAAAGGGTACCGCACCTTCGCTTTCATGCTGCTTTCCTGCTCTTCACATATCTATATTCAGTTTGAGACCACTTGCCCTTCTAGAATGTATCTTCAGTTTAGTGGAAACATTGTGAATGAGTTGTGTCCTATTTGTATAATTCTGTAATATATGTATTATATAGATATATATTGCCTATCCTCAGGATAGGTGACGACCAGCTGATAGAGATGGGTCTGACTGATTGGAGCCACAACTCATAACCTTGTCTGCTGCTCCATTAATTTTCTATGAGCAGTGAACTCCCATAGAGTGAATAGAGCAGTGAGGTTGGTGCCATTGCTTTATTCACTTTAGGGACAAGTGACCTCTGTTCTTGTGAACTGTGGGGGCTCCAGGGATTGTTCCTCCACTGATCAGCTAGTTATCTTCTGTCCTGTGAATAGGGATAACATAATGTGTACCTGTCATTATAACAACTTCTGACATGTCAGTATGTATGTTCGGACCCTAACCCTTTGTTTCCCAACCAGGGTAACATAGTTCATAAGGTTGACAAAAGACCAGAGTCCATTAAAGGGGTAATCTGCTCCCCAGCGTCCGGAAGTTTATTGTTCCGAACACTTTGTGCGTGCTTCCGTGTTCAGCCCCCCCCCCCCCCCCTCGTGACGTCATGCCCGCCCCCTCAACGAAAGTCTATGGGAAGGGGACGGGCGTAATGTCACGAGGGGCGGCCCTGAACACGGAAGCCCACACACAGTGTTCGGAACAATAAACTTCCGGACGCTGGGGAGCAGAGCTCAGGAAGCAGGGCAGCGGAGTACCCCTTTAAGTTCAACCAATAACCCTAATGAGTCCCTACTGAGTTGATCCAGAGGAAGGCAAAAAAAAACCTCATACTAGAGGTAAAAATTCCTTCTCGACTCCAAATATGGCATCAGAATAAATCCCTGGATCAACGTTCTGTTCCTATAGTTCAAGAATGGGTGCCTCCAGCTGTTGCAAAACTACAACTCCTAGCATATCTGTACAGTCTAAGGCTGTACGGGCATGCTGGGAGTTGTAGTTTTGAGACAGCTGGAGGTATCCTGGCTGGAAAACACTGCCCTATCCGATCAGTAGAAGAAATGGGAAGAGAATCTCCTCTTCCCACTCTGGTATGACCAGGACGGTCCTATAGACTTACATTATGAATTCGATCTGGTCAAATGACACCGCTGGGAGAGAATTCTCTGAGTGCGTGTCTCTATGACCTATTACATTTTTTTTTCTATATTGACAGGGTACACTTTATCATTGAGAACCCCTTTAAGCAAATCGGCCAGTCCCATGTAAAGGATGTGCAGACAGCTTTTTGTTGTAGACAGTCATGTCAGTCACATGGCTCCCCTCCAATTAATAATGCAGAGTTGTTCCCTCGGCACCACTACCTGGGAGCGCTGCTGACTGACAGAACTGCTTGCACGCACTTTTCAGAGGACAAAGCAAGAAGCTTGCAGTACCCCTGTATTCTGCAATACTAACTACCCATAAGCATCATATAGATTCCTTAATGCCCGGTCCAGGGGCAGCAGATTAGATGTAGATTCTTCACAGCAAATTACAATGCAGCACAGGTGAGTGGTTTTTGAAACTCGAATAAAAACCTGCAAAAAAGACCATATTGTGGATTTACAGGTCCGAAGCATGTGCATTCTGTTGTGTAAGTGCTGCTAACTTTCACAGATTTTGATAGCAGCCAGGGACCCGCCGGTAATGTCGGACATCCGCGATCACGTGGATGTCCATCATTAACCCCTCAGATGACGTGATCAATACAAATCACGGCATCTGCAGCATCGCGGTCAAAAAAATGGATGATCGGATCGCCCGCAGCGCTGCCGCAGCGATCTGATCATCCAGAACAGCATACGGAGGTCCCTTCACCTGCCTCCGCTGCCTTCCACGGATCTTATGCTCTGATCTGCGATCGAGCAGACCAGAGTAGAAGATGACTGATAATACTGATCAGTGCTATGTCCTATGCATAGCACTGAACAGTATTAGCAATCGAATGATTGCTATAAATAGTCCCCCTATGGCAACAGCTGGAGGCACCCTGGTTGGGAAACACTGAACTAGATCAATGTTTTCCAAACAGGGAGCCTCCAGCTGCTGCAAATCTATAATGCCCAGCATGCCCGGAGGATCAAAGGCTGCTGGCAGTTGTAGTTTTGCAGCAGCTGGAGGCTCCTGGTTTGGGAAACACTGGACTAGATCATAACGCAGGGTTCCCTAGCTGGTCGCCATCCAGCTGCTGCAGGACTTCCGCTCCCATCATGCACTGACAACCTCCATAGTTGTATATGAAGGCTATGAGGGGAGGTACTGAGCCCTGGGAGTCCACATAACCTCCATCGTTGTGTCTTTGCACTATACTCACACTTCTGATCGCTGAGATGATCTGTGTCTGTTCCTTGTCCTGTCTCTCTTGCTGGCATTGATCTGTTCTCTCACCGCTGTACACTCTCTGCTTCTTTTCCTGCATCATTCTGGCTGTAGCAAATCTGTCCGTCTCGTGAATTCATGTAAAATAACTAAAACCACCACAAGGTAAATAAATCCTTTATTTTTTTCTTGACACCTTTTATAAAGCTTCCTAGATGTTACCCAGTCTGAACATTTTGCCCATGTAATACAGGACATAACTCAGGATCAGTACAGGATAAGTAATGTATATACACAGTGACCTCACCAGCAGAATAGGGAGTACAGCTCTGGAGTAAAATACAGGATATAACTCAGGATCAGTACAGGATAAGTAATGTAATGTATGTACACAGTGACCTCACCAGCAGAATAGTGAGTACAGCTCTGGAGTATAATACAGGATATAACTCAGGATCAGTACAGGATAAGTAATGTAATGTATATACACAGTGACCTCATCAGCAGAATAGTGAGTACAGCTCTGGAGTATAATACAGGATATAACTCAGGATCAGTACAGGATAAGTAATGTAATGTATGTACACAGTGACCCCACCAGCAGAATAGTGAGTGCAGCTCTGGAGTATAATACAGGATATAACTCAGGATCAGTACAGGATAAGTAATGTAATGTATGTACACAGTGACCTCACCAGCAGAATAGTGAGTACAGTTATGGGGTATAATACAGGATATAACTCAGGATCAGTACAGGATAAGTAATGTAATGTATGTACACAGTGACTTCACCAGCAGAATAATGAGTACAGCTCTGGAGTATAATACAGGATATAACTCAGGATCAGTACAGGATAAGTAATGTAATGTATGTACACAGTGACCTCACCAGCAGAATAGTGAATACAGCTCTGGAGTATAATACAGGATATAACTCAGGATCAGTACAGGATAAGTAATGTAATGATGTACACAGTGATCTCACCAGCAGAATAGTGAGTGTAGCTCTAGAGTGTAATACAGGTCAGTACAGGATAAGTAATGTATGTACACAGTGACATCACCAGCAGAATAGTGAGTACAGCTCTGGAGTATAATACAGGATATAACTCAGGATCAGTACAGGATAAGTAATGTAATGTATGTACACAGTGACCTCACCAGCAGAATAATGAGTACAGCTCTGGAGTATAATACAGGATATAACTCAGGATCAGTACAGGATAAGTAATGTAATGTATGTACACAGTGACCTCACCAGCAGAATAGTGAGTACAGCTCTGGAGTATAATACAGGATATAACTCAGGAACAGTACAGTATAAGTAATGTAATGTATGTACACAGTGACCCCACCAGCAGAATAGTGAGTGTAGCTCTAGAGTGTAATACAGGTCAGTACAGGATTAGTAATGTATATACTCACTGAGTTACATTTTATGTAGATTCATTTAGTAAAACTGTTGTTCTATTCTTGAAAACAATAACCACATGGTGCCCCAAAGACCAGAATCCAGTAGTGCAATGTTCTGATATACTGTACACCCATCATCCTTCATTTTAAGGCTTTTTAGTTCAGTATCTTTAATGATCCAGCACCTACCTGTTCCTATTAATGCCAACAATTAAGAAATGTTGCAGCATTATGAAGAATATTCTGCCAGTGTATTTTGCTGTATTGAGAATAATTATTCTCCTCTTTGCTTCTAGTAATGTCAAAAGAACAAACTCTACGGAACGTATCTCTCCTGGTGGCCGACGAGAAAGTGGAGGGGACTCCAAAGGCAGCCGAAACCGCGCCGGATCTACCAGCAGCACGTCCAGCGGCAAAAAGAACAGTGAATGGTAAGAAGTAACCGTAATAATATAAAAGGCCTGTACTCTGTATCTGCTGCAGTATCATTGGTTGGATTCCATAGGATTAGGCTCAATGATCCAGGACTCCTGTATCCTTCATTCAGGACTGCATAGTCACAGACTGAAGGGATTACAGAAGCACTCCAGGAATTTATTTGCCTATATAGTGCAGCATAAGCTATTATATGAAAATAATGTAGAGGTTTTTGCATATTCCTTGTGCTTGTTTTAGCTGACTAGACAGGCATAAGTTTGCAGCCATATTGATTCTATTTAATCACTAGAATAATACCTAATGCTGCCTACATTTCCCATGAATCCTCTGGCTTTGGGTGTGGTGTTTGATCATTTCACCTGGTCTAGTCAGGCTGCTGGTGCTGGACTTCAACCAAACTTATAAGTGGGTTGGTGTCAGTTCACATGATGTGCAGTTTTGATGCATTTTATTTTTTATAGTGCATTATTCAGGGAAATATTTCCATAAGGCAAAAGTGATTTAATCTATAATCACAACTGAGGTGTTTTTTTGAAGCTTTAGGCTGTGTACATTTGAAATTTTACTGCATTTTTCAGATATTTTTTTTGTGCATTTCTGCTGTTTTTTGCTGCAGTTTTCCAATATCGCAGTAAAAGTAGCACGTTATTGTGAATTGCGCAATTGCGGTAAAATAGCAATTTTTAACACTGTTTTAAGAAACAAATTGGGGGAAAAAAAAACCCAGAAAGAAATGTGTGAATACAGCCTAAGGATAGGTGTGTAAATACTGTATATCCTAATCCCATAGTGAGAACAGCAGCAGTATACAGATGGCGCTGGAGGGGAGGAGTATAACTACCATATACCTAATCCCATAGAGAGAGCAGCAGCAGTATACAGATAGAGCTGAAGGGGAGGAGTATAACTTCCATATATCCTAATCCCATTGAGTGAGCAGCAGTATACAGATAAGGTTAGAGGTTAGGTGTATAACTACTAAATATCCTGATCCCATAGCGATGGCAGTAGTAAAGGAAAATAAATATTTTAAGGGTTTTATGAAATGACAGCAAGCAGAGATGTGATTTGCTGATACTAGAATATGCCCAGAAAAGCATTCCCTATTTTGAATGTGTTAGTAAAGTGCCCTCAGAGTCCCTCAGAATCCCTCAGAATAAAGCCTCTTAAGTACTGCCGAAATAAAGGCCTAGGGATGATTGTTTAGAAGTTACAAAAATAAACGTTTTGTGAGGCACAAATTATATTTTTAGTCTGCAAACCTCCCTCCTCCCTGCAGAGAGCTTCCTGTGAGCTTGTTTGTATTTGACTTTGAAATAACTTGAGTTTGTGTCCCGGACATCGTCCTTATCAGGGACCCAGATATATAGTGTCATGTAAGCAGGAAGTGAGTAACGTGCGAGCGTCTGAAGTGGAGCCTTCTGGTGAAGAACGTCCCCTTGTGTATATTACAGGGAAGTCAGATTTATCAAAACCTGTCAGGAAAAGTTGCTGAGTTGCCCATAGCAACCAATCAGATCGCTTCTTTAATTTTTTTTAAAGGCCTTTTCAAAAATGAAAGAAGCGATCTGATTGTTTGCTATGGGCAACTCAGTAACTTTTCCTCTGGACAGATCAGTACAGGATAAGTAATGTATGTACACAGTGACCTCACCAGCAGAATAGTGAGTACAGCTCTGGAGTATAATACAGGATATAACTAAGGATCAGTACAGGATAAGTAATGTAATGTATGTACACAGTGACCTCACCAGCAGAATAGTGAGTACAGCTCTGGAGTATAATACAGGATATAACTAAGGATCAGTACAGGATAAGTAATGTAATGTATGTACACAGTGACCTCACCAGCAGAATAGTGAGTACAGCTCTGGAGTATAATACAGGATATAACTAAGGATCAGTACAGGATAAGTAATGTAATGTATGTACACAGTGACCTCACCAGCAGAATAGTGAGTACAGCTCTGGAGTATAATACAGGATATAACTCAGGATCAGTACAGGATAAGTAATGTAATGTATGTACACAGTGACCTCACCAGCAGAATAGTGAGTACAGCTCTGGAGTATAATACAGGATATAACTCAGGATCAGTACAGGATAAGTAATGTAATGTATGTACACAGTGACCTCACCAGCAGAATAGTGAGTACAGCTCTGGAGTATAATACAGGATATAACTCAGGATCAGTACAGGATAAGTAATGTAATGTATGTACACAGTGACCTCACCAGCAGAATAGTGAGTACAGCTCTGGAGTATAATACAGGATATAACTCAGGATCAGTACAGGATAAGTAATGTAATGTATGTACACAGTGACCTCACCAGCAGAATAGTGAGTACAGCTCTGGAGTATAATACAGGATATAACTAAGGATCAGTACAGGATAAGTAATGTAATGTATGTACACAGTGACCTCACCAGCAGAATAGTGAGTACAGCTCTGGAGTATAATACAGGATATAACTCAGGATCAGTACAGGATAAGTAATGTAATGTATGTACACAGTGACCTCACCAGCAGAATAGTGAGTACAGCTCTGGAGTATAATACAGAATATAACTCAGGATCAGTACAGGATAAGTAATGTAATGTATGTACACAGTGATCCCACCAGCAGAATAGTGAGTACAGCTCTGGAGTATAATACAGGATATAACTCAGGATCAGTACAGGATAAGTAATGTAATGTATGTACACAGTGACCTCACCAGCAGAATAGTGAGTGCAGCTCTGGAGTATAATACAGGATATAACTCAGGATCAGTACAGGATAAGTAATGTAATGTATGTACACAGTGACCTCACCAGCAGAATAGTGAGTACAGCTCTGGATTATAATACAGGATATAACTCAGGATCAGTACAGGATAAGTAATGTAATGTATGTACACATTGGCATCCTTTTTATATAGATTTTAGATAAATGGGTTCATATAGGTAGAACGACACTTTAACATTGGTGAAATCTTTCAGCTGATCTGCTGTAGTTGAGTTTACAGACTATTCTTTGCATTTACAGATGGATGTGGAGGTTGTAAGGGTTAAGGCCTCTTGGTGCCCTATTGCCTGCTCAGCATGGTTGCCCTGAGATCATGCCTTGCACTAGATGAGGGAAGAGACATATATTTTCCGGAGCATTGGCCAGATAATAGCTTTCTGAATTACACAGTTCAGCAGGCAGTTTCTGGGTGGTGTTGGTATGTGGCAGCCGGGACCTATTATATCAAGTCTTAACCTAATTCCTTCTTCATAACCAGCAGATGCTCTGGTGAGAGGAACAAACGTAGTGAATGACTATCCTCCCCTGCCGCAGTCGGTCTTATTCATGTAGCGGTCAGTCATTTTTGGCCTCTAATGTTGTATTTGGCCGTGAGCACAAATGACCTAATGTTCTGAAGGGACCAAGTTGGCACAAGGACCGGACAGTCTGTGTCATGGGCTCACCAGGTGCCAAAGTGCATTATACTCGAATACTCTGCCTCACTTGGGTATCTAGGCACAGACCCGCATCTTACTCACTTACTGTACTTTGTTCTGTTTGTTTACAATGTTCTACTTTTTTGCAGTTGTTCTACAGTTATGGGATTGGTTAAATATACAGTGGTCCCTCAACATGCGATGGTAATACGTTCCAAATGGACCATCGTTTGTTGAAACCATCGTATGTTGAGGGATCCGTGCAATGTAAAGTATAGGACAGTAGTCTACAACCTGCGGACCTCCAGATGTTGCAAAACTACAACTCCCAGCATGCCTGGACAGCCGTTGGCTGTCCAGGCATGCTGGGAGTTGTAGTTTTGCAACATCTGGAGGGTCGCAGTTTGGAGAACACTATTATATTTGAGCCTACAAAACATTTACCTTTTCCCCAAACCAAGAGATTTCCACTTGAATCTCCGGTGATGGTGTCACCATTTTCCAAAAAAGTGACGCACAGAACAAACTTTGTATAGTAAATGTAAAGTATAGGACAGTGGTCTACAACCTGGGGACCTCCAGATGTTGCAAAACTACAACTCCCAGCATGCCTGGACAGCCGTTGGCTGTCCGGGCATGCTGGGTGTTGTAGTTTTGCAACATCAGGAGGTCCGCAGGTTGTAGACCACTGTTAGAGGAAGTTGTACTCACCTGTCCCCCCCCCCCCCCCCGCTCCGGACCGTCACCGCTGCCCGGTATGTAGTCCTCAATCGCTGTCGCCGTGTCCCCGAGGTTTCCCCGACGCTCCGGTAAGGCCTCTGCTTCCCCAGCATCCGCGCTCTCTGACGCCGCCATCACGTCGTTACGCACGCCGCTCCTATTGGATGACGAGACGGCGTGCGCAGCGACGTGATGACGACGATGGAGAGCGCCGACTATGCAGGGGATCCCCAAGAGGACGCGCCGGAGCCGCGAGGACAGGTAAGTGATCGTCAGCGGACCACACGGTGCACCGTAAACGGCTATCCGGTGGCAGCTGAAGCAGTCTGCGCTGCCGGATAGCCATTTATGCGATGGCCCCGACATACAAAAGCATTGTATGTTGATGCTGCCTCTGGGAGGCCATCGCATGTTGAAATTATCGTATGTCGGGGCCATCGTAGGTCGAGGGGTCACTATTCTAGAAATTTCACGTTGTTCTAGTTTACAATACATAACAATAGTTGTATATCCGTAAGTCTTCTCCTGCTACATAAGAGACGCACTCGGGGGCCATGAGCTTAATGCATACATGTTGTTTCCCGTAACTATTCAGAATAAGCTGTCGTGTGTACATTACAAATGGCGTGATTTTTGGCTATTATTTAACCGTTATATGCCATTTTTATTAGTTTTCCCTTCCACAGGAATCATCTGTAATTTTCAGTTGTTTCTGAACTGATGAGTGTAGACTAGCTGCTTTAATGTCCCCCATACACTGCAGATACACAGAATTGAGGAACCTGCACCATTATTTTTTTTTTTTTATAGCTCACCCTCACAAGCATTATAGAGGATTATGGATGACATTATAGAGCAGGGCTGAGCAGTGTAAGATGTGAATCCAACAGTGGGTGGGGGGGAGATATTACACTTACCAGAATTTACTCTCCATAGACTTCTATTGGCAGCTGTAACCTAATCCCTTAGTGAGCTGATTTGTCACAAGACAGATTTCTACATTACTGCCTTATGTGTCCGTGTACTAATGAGTTTGTTGAAATATAGCGACTATTTACCATAAGGTGCTGGTGTAAATTTATTTATTTCTCTATTTTATTTATTAATTTTATTATTGTTTTTTTTTTTTCCAGCAAACCAAAAGAACCCATCTTCAGCGCCGGTGAGTCCATACCTCCTCCTCAGATCTGTGGTTGTAATTAGAGATGAGCGAATTTACAGTAAATTCAATTCGTCACGAACTTCTCTGCTCGGCAGTTGATGACTTATCCTGCATAAATTAGTTCAGCTTTCAGGTGCTCCGGTGGGCTGGAAAAGGTGGATACAGTCCTAGGAAAGAGTCTCCTAGGACTGTATCCACCTTTTCCAGCCCACGGGAGCACCTGAAAGCTGAACTAATTTATGCAGGATAAGTCATCAACTGCCGAGCCGAGAAGTTCGTGACGAATCGAATTTACTGTATATTCGCTCATCTCTAGTTGTAATGTATAGTACATGTTGCCCCCAGCAGTGCAATCTCTTAGGAAATCTG